>NW_015386880.1:368083-400714 GCF_001527695.2 Protobothrops mucrosquamatus
ATTCCGGATCTCCCCTCCTTCCGCCGCGCCCTCAAGACATGGCTATTTAAATTGGCAGGACTGGCCTAAGGGTTATTTTTAACTTGGTTTTATAATAATTTTTTAAAAAAATTAAATTATAAAGGCCTTATAATAATATTTTATTTTAATTAACTTTTTAACGTTAGTATTTTTGTAGTTATGTACTTGTTTTTAAAAAGGCTGTAAGCCGCCCTGAGTCCGCAGGGAGAAGGGCGGGGTAGAAATATAAATAATAAATAAATAAATAAATAAATAAATACATGCAAGTGTCCAGTCTCTCAGTTTATTAATCCTAGTTTATTTCTACAAGCAATTTCTCTCGATACGGAGATGTCACAGAGCAGCAGTTCAGAGTATTGGTTGTTGTGCTCAGTATTATACCCTGCTACAGTTTGGCTAGCGTAAATTTGAAAAGATTTGTAGAATCTACTAAATACAAAGATTGGGAAGTATGTTATCAGAGGAATTCTGAACCTAACTGAGGCATTTTCAACCTATTCTACAATTTAAACTCAATTCCTAGATCATAAAGTCCTTGTAAAGGTATTCTCCATCCCACTCAGTCTTTGGGACTTGTTGTTAGTGCCACTTTATAAAGCCTTAGTCACACCTGGAATACTGCATCCACTTTTGGTCAGTATTTTGTTGCTGGTTCTCCTACAAGATTTCATTCCTCCTAAGTTTAGAAAGAAGTATAAAATGATGATAATCTCTGGGAGGGAAATAGGCAGTTTCTAAATTAAATAGATAGACAGACAGACAGACAGACAGACAGACAGACAGACAGATAAAATTAGAAATAGGTAAACGTAGAATTTCCCTATTCAGTGTTTTAAAAAGTAGGAGAAAGTGAAAACGTACAAGGAAATCTCAATCTGCCGCCTTATCTCCACAGATGACCACTCAGTTGTGCGGAAAGATTTTGCAAAATATATTGGTAATTGTTAAGTTACAATAATAGTTACAACAATAATGCTAGTTATCGTTAAGGCTACAAGTTGTAAAATCCTTTATGGAATACTAAATCAGACTCAAGAAAATCCATCCATTTCATCCTGTAACTATATGTTGAATACATAGAGAGGGATGCTGGACTGAAATAAAATGAGCATGATCTTAAAATTATAAGAAGGAGTATTAAGAATATATGCTGTACTCATGATGCAACTTTAATAGGTGAAAATGATCTCCAAGCTCTAGTAATGAAATTCAAGATAACTAGCTTTGGAATTGCCACTTCGTTATTGAAATGGTGGATAGTTTATGCCTTTTTGGATTGACTGTCAACAAATATACCTCAGACTGGAGTACCTCTGGAGTAGCAATTTTTAGATGCGGTGATGGGCCTATACTTAAAAAATCAGAATTGTGCAGGCAGTGGATGCAAAAGCTGAAGTGTGAAGAAGCAGGATAGAAATAGTATTGATGCTTTTGAACTTTTGGAGAAGACATCAGAATATCATGGACAGCCAAGAAAATAAATGAACAGTTCATAGAACAAATCAACCCAGTTCTACGTTGAGGTACATTTTATTTATTTATTTATTTAGCTTATGATCATGTACAGAAAGCTGGGAGTCTACTGTATCAAAGATAGTAGATATTTGGCAGTTGTTGGGACCTGGAAGCAGCCACCAAGGCACTTCTGGGTCAAGAGGTATTAGCCGGTGATGTCACCATTGCCTGGGGGATGTGCAATGGGAACTTCCCTCTCTCGTCCTCCCACCAGTTCCCATCAAATTGGTACCTATTTATCTATTTGCATTTAACATGCTTTCAAACTGCTAGGTTGGCAGGAACCTGGAGTGAGGGCCGGGAACTCATCCTCCCACACAGTACCCAGTTCTCAAACTCTGACTTGTCAATTGTCAAGCCTCCATTCTAACCACAGAGCCACTGCACCTTGCAGTTCAGGCACAAATGACTAGGCTCAAATTGTCATATTAGGCAAAGGCACAGCCCCTGAGGAGTCCATTGTGTTGGGAAAGATGGAAGGAATGAGATGATGATGGTGATAACGAGCAACAAAGTGGATGGACTCAATTATAGCAGCAATGAGTATATGATTGTGAGACATGAATGTCCGGGTTGGAGATAGTTTGGAGAAACCCTATCTATGTTGTTACTATGAATTGATACTGACTTGATGGCATATAATCAATCATCCTATGACATTTAATAAGAAAGACAGGCTGGCCTTGAAAAAAGTACAGCATTTTGATATTACAATGTGGTTATTGTTAAAAGAACTGAAAGACCAGGTTAAGGACAGATCATTGTGGAGAAAATCTATATGGTCCCTAAGAGTCAACACCAACTTGATGGCACACAACTAATCAATAATGTTTTTATAGTAAAACTTATTTGAAAGCAATTTAATTCTTATTCGCACCTACCATTTCTCTATGTTATTCTGTGAGTGAATTGGAAAAATATAAAAAACAGAAGAAAAACAATTTTCTGCATTGGAAATGTTACTTCTGATTAGTCACATATACATGGTTAATCATTCAGGATTATTAAACCTCAATGTAACCTTGAGCTGGCTTGTTTGCATCTTCATTGATTAATTGACATTTACCTTCTTTATATAGATCCTGAATAGTAAACCACAATTCAATCTGCAATAACATTAAAGCAAGTAGAATTAACAATAAACTGCCTATGATGGTTGCCTGAACACCACTAAGAATCAAAAATCTAATGGTGTTTAATGAAGAGAAGGATGAGGGGGGACATGATAGCAGTGTTCCAATATCTCAGGGGCTGCCACAAAGAAGAGGGAGTCAAGCTATTTTCCAAGGCGCCTGAAGGCAGGACAAGAAGCAACGGATGGAAACTAATCAAGGAGAGAAGCAACCTAGAACTAAGGAGAAACTTCCTGACAGAACAATTAACCAGTGGAACAACCTGCCTCCAGAAGTGGTGAATGCTCCAACACTGGAACTTTTTAAGAAGAGACTGGACAGCCATTTGTCTGAAATGGTATAGGGTTTCCTGCCTGAGCAGGGGGTTGGACTAGATGACCTCCAAGGTCCCTTCCAACTTTATTATTATTATTATTATTATTATTATTATTATTATTATTATTATTATTATTATTATTATTATTATTATTATTATTATTACAGTGCTAAATTGTACTGAGGCCAGTGAAATGCATTTTTGAATAGGTATGCATAGTTTGAGCTGACTGTCTTTTTCATTCCCATAGTAAAAAAACAAGATTAGCTGCGTATTTTTTAAAGTCCTTCAGAAATAACCTTGCCAATAGTATTGAAAATGTGCCTGTTTTTCTTGTATCTTTTTTAAGTTATAAAAATTGAAAATGTTCTCACAGAGCAGTTAGAGAAAAAAAATTCTTTTCTCAGAAATGATTGGGAAATGCACAGCACTTTGAGCTTTTAGAAGCTTTGCATAACAGAAAAAGCCTACTGAGAACATTCAAACTCTGTAGAAGTTGTAAAAAATATTTGGAAGTAGTAGGCATTTCACTCACTGCATGGTATTCTCCTTTTAGCTGCTTCAAATGATTTGGTGGAGACTTCTTCTTTATTACTTCTTGTCACTTATATATATTGGCTTTCCAAATTTTGGAATTTGAAGTTTCCCTGATTTCTCCTTTCCCATTTCTTAGACCAGAGGCCCCCAACCTTTTGGGCACCAGGGACTGGTTCCATGGAGAGAGGTTTTTCTGTGGACCAGAGGGGGCATGGATTTTGCATGCTGCCTGCATCCCACAGATGGGGCTTCACTCGCTTGCGTGGCCCGGTTTCTGGCATGCTGTGGATCGGTGCCAGTGCACAGACTGGGAGTTAGGGACCCCTATCTTAGACCATTAAACTCTACTGCTTAATACTGATTTTGCCAAAGACATATCCAGTTGAGCAGCCTGCTCTGTTCACCCAATAGTTGACAATGAAATACTTGGTCGCCTCTAAGAGATCTTAGAGCTGTTTAAGGCGAGCTACCACTGAAGGCTTAATAATGCATTAGTTTGTTTGAGCTGCTTTTAAGTTAGGGCCTCTTAACCACCACATGTGGTAACAAATTCCATAGTTTAATTATGCAAGATGTATGTCCTTTTGCCTGTCTTAAATTTCCCAATATTCAGCTTTATTGTAGGCCTTCAGGCTCTAATATATGAAAGAATAAGAAAAAAAAACCCTTATCTGTTTTCTCCATGCAGTTCATAATTTTATAAGCATGTACTTCCGCTGACTAATCTTTTTCCCCCCAAACTTAAAAAGGTTTAATTGTTGTAAACTTATCTTGGAGGAGAGTTGATCCAACTCCCTATCAGTTCTTTACTTTTTCCAATTCTACAGTATACTTTTTGAGATACAGCAATTGTTCCACAGAGTATTTCTAGTATGTCCGCAGCCTTCTCTTTAGAAATGGCTCACTGAAAAAGTATAATACTGATAGTTTATTTTTTATCTTTCTATAGCATCTTTTTTTGTATTCTTCACAGTTCACTACACCAGGTTGACATTATCATTAAATTTACCTATCATGGCCCCAAGGTCTGTAACTCATACACTGTCATTGGATAGATATAATTATTTTTTCCATGAGCACCATTTTGTGTTTATATTAAAACATTTTCATGCTATTGCTATTTATCCAGCTTGGAGAAAGCCCTTCTGGAGCACTTTGCAATCTGTTTATTTTTATTACTTTGCATAATTTGGTCTGAACAGCGAACATGGCCATCTCAGTACTCACAAATAACTTTAGATTAAGGGTGGCCAAGCCGTGTTTCTAACCATGTTGCTGAATTACAGTTTTCCACATGTTTCACCATTAGATATTGTGAAAGTTGTAGCTGAGCAACACCTGGAGAGGAAGAGGCTCCTGCTTCACTTGTTAAAAACACACTAACTTCATACAAATTCTTGTCTCTACTTCCTTCTCGTTGATTTCATGTCATTTATTTATCTATAGATATTTATTAAGAAATAAATCCCGGTGTACAATGTTGCCTAGATCTGCAGTTAAATTTTATTTGTAGACAACACGATAACTAGCAATAGTGACATAATCATTGAAATTGTTACTGACAACACAAGCATTTTCTCTAGGCTTATATCCACATGGTTGACTGATTCATAAAATCTATCTGTTCTGCAATGGTAACCAGACTTATTTTCAAATAGTAATTATCATCATTCCAAGCTAGCTCCCATAATCCCTGGCCAGAAAGATACATGTAGAGAAAAACTATAATAGGTAAATATTTCATCCATAAAAGACAGCATCTTATTTTGTTGTGTTTCAAGAAGCATGTACAGAATTGCTTCTGAAGACTGAAAGCATTGGGGTCTAATGGGGCAAATACACAACATAGTCTACACTAGTGTAATTTTTTTCTGGATAAAATCAGCAATAGCCAATGGGAAGAGATTTGGCATTTCATAATAGGAAAATGCTGGTGTCAGGATGCCCTCTGCATCCAAGATTTTGTCCTTGAGGATTGTTCCTTTTTCTTTTGCTTCCCAAATTGCTGCTGCTCAGTTGGAGCTGCTGTGCCTTCAAAACACATTACTTTGTTATGCTGTTACCCAAAGAAAAATAAGAGAAGGGAAGAGAGACCATAAGAATCCATTATACCATGTTCTCTGATATTAAATAGTTTTGTATAGTATTTTTCCATCCTCTGGCGTGTACAGCTTGCTGTTTGACAAGGGGAAAGTCTAAGATTGGTATTCAGGGACACCAATTCACCTCCAGCTGCCCTTATATTATCACGAAGGAACAGCCTTTCCACACAGCAGGTCAAAGGCATTTTTTAGAAAGACATGGAAGGAACAGCCTTTTCACACAGCAGGTCAAAGGCAATTTTTAGAAAAGCATGGAAGAGGCCCACTGCCAGAAACAACATTGGATAAATATTCAGTGTTGGGTATTTGCATCCTTCCATAGGATATTTAGGCTACAGTGTTCAAAAATTTATTTCTGATACTGCTTCACAAAGCTTGCCTTTATTTTGAAACAATAATATTATTCCGTGCATTGCACAAAGCCTGTGGAAAGATATATACAGTAAGTATAGTAACACTGACTGTAAGGCTTGTCTGCTTTATCTGTACTTACCTACCATAGTCAGACTGGTATTTGCCCATTGAATGGCATCATGTGTCTTTGATGTGTGTTGATAGTCTATAGCAGGGGTAGTCAACCTTGGCTCTTTTATGACTCGTGGACTTCAACTCCCAGAATTCCTGAGCCAGCATGGCTGGCTCAGGAATTCTGGGAGTTGAAGTCCACGAGTCATAAAAGAGCCAAGGTTGACTACCCTGGTCTATAGCAATGTTTCTCAGATGATGCCCTCCAGATTTTTTTTTTCATACACATCCATTTTTGTCTGGCATAGATAGCAGGTTACATGCAGGGTTGAGGTTGTTGTCAGTCTTGCTGCTTACTGCAGCCAGATTTGTAGATCATTCTGTGCCATGGTTTCTTTTCTCTATGGTATGCTGAGTGAGTCACAAATTCTCTTGAATCTTCTATATCATCATTTGCCAATTTAACTGCTCTCTGTGTCTGTTGGACCACAAATTCCATAATTTGGTTCATGGCTACACTGATTTGGAATTAAAGGGTTTCTTGGGGTAATTGGATAGATAATAGCTGGATAATACTAATTGGAAATTACAGGGAGTACAGTTCAACATGTAGAATGCACCAGGTTGGAGAGGGTTGTTTTTGTAAACTTGTGTGCATATTTTTGTATATGCAAAGACATAAGTGAAGAGAAACTAATTCTAAGAGTTCATGATAAGGATGTAGGTGGAGACTGTTACCTTGCTGAACTAATTGGTTTCTCTGATGCAAATTACAGTTCTATTGCCATTTTAAGTGCTACATGATATGATAGCAGTGGTCTGTAGATATTATAAAAATTGAGACAGCTTGCTGGTTTCCATTTATTTACTCTAAATATTTTCCCTCTTTTTTCTTACAGACTTTTAATCATATTAGTCTGTTTCAGTGTCTGTTTTGAGCTTCACTAGCTCTTCCACCACCTTCAGCTATGTACCATCTGCTGCTAGTCTCAATATCCACTAAATTATATGCACAGTGGGAGAGATGAGGGCAGTGTGCTAGGTTTCAACCACTGGATTGGGCATATGTGGGATTTCACAAAATACTTTTCTGATTAAGGCTTGGGGGCATGCCATAAATATCCTGAGAAAATGAGAATCTCAATTTCAAAGGCTTCTGACCACATGGCATGCTCAACTTATAAAAGTGGAAAGATGTTCTGAAAAGCAAAAATCAAAGAAATTAAATAACTGGCCAGGCACTCAAATACAATCTTGTGTTTTTATATCTACCATATTTTCCGGCGTATAAGACGACTGGGCGTATAAGACGACCCCCAACTTTTCCAGTTAAAATATAGAGTTTGAGCGAGAGAGAGGGGGGGGAGAGAAAACTTGATGAGTAATATGCCAAACCACATGTGTAAAGGAATAAAATAGAATACCCATATTTTCCGGCGTATAAGACGACTGGGCGTATAAGACGACCCCCGACTTTTGAGAAGATTTTCAGGGTTTAGAAAGTTGTCTTATACGCCGGAAAATATGGTATTTTTTTTTTTACATCCTCTGCACTTTTGACATTAACTATCAGTCTGGATGCTGTAAATCCATCTTTACTGCCTTCTCTTTTATAATACTACAGTTACATATTTTATTTGTTTGTTTATTTCTTCAAATCCATGGCCACCCATCTCAGTCAATGACTGGGTGGTTTATAATTCAGAAAAGATATTATGATTAATTTTTTTTTAAAAAAAAATAAAACAATAAAAGCAGTAAAACCAGTAAGGAAAACATTAAAAACATCCAGTTCAACATACACAAGAACAGGTTATGAATATCTTACTACTATGCATGTATGTACACTATACGTGTAGATATTGAGCTATAGGTAAATATAAATATTTAGAGTCAGTGTAGTATAGTGGTTAAGGTATTGGACTAGGAGAGGAGGGGAGAGGAGAGGGGAGGGGAGAGGAGGGGAGAAGAGAAAACTAGGTTTTGCTCCTGTGATTTCTTCCATTAAGCACAGAAGCTGACTTGGTGGGCCAATCACTTTGTCTCAGAGAGTGGAAGACCTAGACTGAGAGGTTGGAAAGCTTCTATCACTCATACCTGCACTGATAGATTAATCTGCCACTGAAGGTAATTTCAGAGGAGAGTCCTTCATCCTGCAATGAATTAACTTTGCCTAATGATTAGAATTAGATATATTAAAATCTGTGAGATGTAGGTTGCTTTTTTCACAAGACACCGCAATAAGAGAAAGGTCCCTGCAAGGAATGCCAAGATATTGAACATATGAGAAGAAAATACATGAGTGAAAAAAGCTGTCCATAGGCAGTTGTTTGGTTTAAGAATTTTATTATAGATTGGTCATGGTATTTCCTACTCTGAACATTGACGGTATTCTATTCTTAGTGGTTTCTTTTTCTTTTCCAGAAGTATTTTGTAGAAGGTTTGAATTTGTCAGCGCTCCAATTTCTTTCTTTGTTCATCTCTTTCAACAGATCTATGATGAGAAGAAGAATTTATTTGAAGTAAGAGACAACATCCCTGAAAAAATCGTGGAGAAAGTGGCAGGGGACATTGAGAGTCTCCTGGCTAAGAAAGTCCAAGCTTTAAAGGTAAAACGGCTCCTCAGTTTCAGTGTATTTGAATGAAAAAGGCAGGAGGCGGGAATGGAATTGATACCTATGATGATGCTCTGATATCCCCAGGCATTGATTGATACTTTATTACAAGGTTTCACAGAACGTTTCTAAGAAATGGATAATGTTAAACAAAGTGCTTGCATAGCTCTTCCAAATATTTTCTCCTTTGCATCTCTGACGTATATAAGTCTACGATTAAAGATTGTGTGAAATGTGTCCCGTAGCCCTTTCCTTTGTAAGCAGTCTAAAGCAGTGGTTCTCAACCTTTTTAATGCTGCGACCCCAACCGGTCGTAAGTCGAGGACTAAACCGGTCGTAAGTCGAGGACTAAACCGGTCGTAAGTCAAGGACTACCCAACCGGTCGTAAGTCGGGGACTTTCCCTGCCCGGGAACGCCGCGCATGCGTGGTTCCGCCCCCTGCGCCGGCCGAGGTGTAGCTGGCAAGCGGCAGAGATGGAGCAGGCCGACCACCAGCTGGCCCAGCCCAAGGGAGGTAAGGCACCCGCTGGAAAAGGGGGGAAAAATGGCAGACAAAAAAAATGGCAGACAGCCTTGCTTGGCGACCCCCATGAAATGGTTGATCGACCCCAACTGGGGTCCCGACCCATAGGTTGAGAACCACTGGTCTAAAGACTCTCTCAGGGTCTAGCCTATTTTGGGCTCTTGAGATGAGTGGCCTTTTCTGCTCCTTTGGAAGGATATTTTGCAAAATGTGAGTGAATGAAACAGAGCATAATAGCAATTGTCTGCAGTTAAATCTGGGCTTTCAAGTAGGTTTTCAACCCAACTTTTCATTTTATATAATTTCCTTCCTTGTTATACAGTGCAGAGCAGATCAGCATGTTTAAGCTGTAATATTAGATGGACCTGACTTTTCCTGTGACAACATTCAATATGTACATTTTCTGTTTTATCTTTTCTGCTTAGAGAAAAGGATTCTCAGTAAATTGCTTTTATATGTGCATATTTTTGCATAGTTTAATTGCCTCAACATTATCAGATATTATTAAATTGTTTGTTATTATGACCTGCTTGTGATTTCCCAGAAACCTTGTGACCATAGTAGTTCATAATGCCAAAAAAATAGAATAGCAATAATAATATATAGCAAAGCAATGATATATATCAACTTTGGTGAACCCTCATTTATTTCAAAGGCACATCAACTTTTCAGTCCATAAAACTGAAATTCTAAAGGGGTAGCAAAACAGCACATGGTAGTGATAGTTCCACAATGTAGATTAAAATCAGTCAGATCCTTCAGAAAGATAAGCAAAAACAATACAATAAAGTGCATAAAGATTAAAGTACAATTATGCAAAAATGCAGTCAGCTTCAGTTATCTTGGCAAGTGGCATTTTCAAAGCTCAGCAGTAGTTCAGGTCGCATCATTCCCTCCTCTCTTTTAACTAGGTCAGTCTTTCCACATGCTACCTTCTTTCCCAAGTCATTCAAAAAGACAATCAGTGGGACTCAGTTTCTCAGTTTGCATACATGGGGCCAGTCTTAGCTACTATTGGTACCTTTACACATCATCTGTGTTCAAGGCCAGTTGCTACGATCTCATCCTACCCCATCCCAGTGCTAGGAGTAAAGTGTGATGCTCCAAATCTTGCAACCTCCACACCAGGCACCCAGAATGAATGTGCACCATACTACTGTACATCTTTAGTGCACAACATTCTGAGAGCTTTGATTGGTGGTTCTCTTAGATGAAATTCCAGCTTCTGCTCAACATCATTCCACATGAAAAGCCCCAGCATACAAAACAGTCTGCTTACTTTAATATTTTCTTTTTTTTTATTTCCTACTGTACCAGAGACCAATTACATTTGTTTTTAATATCCTTGAATCTGTGGATTGACTGTTTTGACTTAATGACCACTGGGTGGAAGCAGAAAGTTAGAGCATTGTGTCTTTTGGCTGCCACCTAGTGGTCATCCAGATTTTTGCTGAGATGTAGATACTGAAAAACTGGAATTTGAGAAAGAGGGCCAACTGCAAAGATTAGTGTGGGAATTGTAAACCTTCCCAAGTACATAATATGAAGAGAGAAGGCAAGGGACTTGTGCTTCCTTAGGAGCAGCAACTGCTGGGAAGGGAATTCCTAATTACACAGGCAACAGCAGAGCAAGTGCCAAACTCTTTCAATTACATTTCAATTACATGTGTTAAGTCATGCATAGGATGGACATTGTCAAGGTTTTATACCCTCTAGATCCAACAGCTGATCCATACATTTATAAAAGAAAGGAAAGGGAGCTGCAAAGTTCCAGATTCGCTGAGGCCAAAGGAAGAATATAGGTAGATAAAGAAATCAGGGACCAGAGTGAAGAGGCTGGATTCATAGGAAACCACTTGGAGTGAGAGGATTACTGATATGGCATATATTTGCCTCCCTGATACATATTAATATGTTCTACAATAGCTGCACATAGTCTCTTCTGGCAGGATATTGGGGAAAACATTACCTCAGAGCATGCTGCAGTACCTTAAAGTGTCCCTGGACCAACTCAGCTACAGATAGACTTGGGGAACATTAGTAGGCCATCCTCAGGCCAAGAAAAGAATCAGTGGATTTGTCTCATAAATTCTACTCACATTTTTCTTTGTAGCCACACATTAATTTTCTAAGCACATTTCAAAAAAAGGCATTTTCTGCTCCATGTTGAAAGTAGTGTTTTTCAGTGTTCAAAGTACCTTTCTGGTTCTGCCTGTTGAGCTTTTTTCAAATGTTGTGCTCTGATCTGGCAGTGTGCAGAAACCTTCTTATCTGGGTCAGTGGCCATCACTCGGTAGCAGCCTACCATGGTGTTTTAGCAGCATAGTGGTCATAGTACCTGCTTATATATTGAGGGCTCAAAACCCAGCAGAACTACCTATTTATTTGTTGGTGTTTTTGTTTTTTTTAATAAGTCCACTGATACGCCATTTCAGCTGTTTTTCCAGTTACTTGGGAAAGAAAGATTTCATTCCAGTTCTCAAATAAGCCAGATGAATAAGTAGTACAGTTACAATTTACTACCACAAGTACCGGGCGGGTGAGGGGGGGAATGAAAAGGTGCAGCGTTTTTCCTCTTCTTCTTTAAAGAATGTATTGTAATAAAGCAAGTATCTCAGAGAGAGAAAATAAATTTAAAAAGTTCTGCTGGGTTTCAAAGATGCAATGTTCTGCACATTAAACAAATGCTATAATCGCTCTCCTGCTGAGAGGTTCTCTTGTCTGTGGGAGTATAATTTAACTTTGTATACATGTATTTTGTTGCGTGAATGTAGATGTAAAAGTATATATATATCCAGTAAGACTTGCCTGCAGAAGAGATTGGCAGTTGGTTTCCTTATAAGGAAAGTTGCAAAGATATAGTAACTGGGGAGTTGCCCAGCTGGGGGCATGCTAGTTGGCAATTCTAGTTTGAACATCTGGCAAATTGCTGCCAAAGCCCCCAAACCAGACAGAATTTTCTTAAAACAGTTTAGAAGTCAGCTGCCAACAGGGAATACGACTGCTTTAAGGATGCTGTACTGTTACATTGCAAGTCTATGGTTCTTTCTATTAATACTTGATTCTGCTATATTAGAAGTCCTTCTATTTCACTACACAGCAGACTGCCCACTATAATTCACATTGGCTTTTGTTTTGGTTTCTTTTGCAATTTCATGTATCTCCCGAAGGAAGATATATTACAGTAGGGTATATATGCAGACCTCAAATTTATTTTTTCTTCTTTGTACTGCAATTGAGTCATCCAGGGACTTTTCCTTTTTTTTTTCACAACAAAAGAAAACTTGTGAGTTGTGATTTCTTTTTCATGCACATAGAATTGGGATGATGAGGATGAGTTAATGGAAATGAATGAGATGAGCATAATACTCACGATGCCAGTGCATTTCACTGCATTTATTCTAGACAGCCTTACCTTTCCTCTCTGTGATAGTCCTGTAAGAATTGGAGGATTATTTTATTGAAGAAAGTTTTATATTGAGTCAGCGGTGACTAAAATACATTCATGTTGATTTAAGATTTTATTATCAAACTTGGATGTCACCCATCTGCCAAAGATGATTCTAGGCAGATATTGAATAAAAGGCAGATTAACACTTTAAAGCAATAAATAAAAGTCATAAATTCCATGACTGATGGGCCCGCAGTATGACCTTTCAGCTGGCATGGGTGGACTATTCCATCAGGTTGAGCCAGTTTCTCAGATAGACTGAACCCATGCCACGAAAGGCTTTCAAGATAATAACCAACACCTTGAAATGGACCTGGAAGCAAACTGGCAGGCAGTGCAACTCATGGAACATCAGTATAACATGGCCTACCCTAAGGACCCCAAGAACTGCCTACGCAGCTGCGTTCTGCACCAACTTCTGGATCCCCTTCAAGGGTAGCCCTATATAGAGTGCATTGTCCAAGCATGAGATGACCAGGACTTGAGTGAGTGCAGGGACTCCCAATCTAGAAAGGACGCAACTGGCATGCAACATGAAGTTGTGCAAAGGCTCTCCTAGCATTGACTGCAACCTCATTGAGTAGCAGACACAAGTCCAGGAGAACACCAGATTATGCACAGGGTCCCATCCAAAACTAAAGAAATCCTAGAACTTTCATTTATTCATACCTTGTTTTGCAGAACAAAAGTAAATTAAATATGTGTGAATTGCATGATGAGAATGTTAATATTTACTGTCTCTTAGCTCTCCTGAAAAAAACAAAACAAATATTGATTGAGCAATGTTGATAGGACTTAAGTGCTTTGGCTGAACTTGTAAGAATTTACAGTGATTCCATAATCCTTGCATATTCACTCAGAATAAAGACCTAGTTTGTTCAGCGTAAAATAGCTTCTGACTCAAGTATAGGATTCCATGGATTGGAAATAAATTGCACAAGAAGAAATCGGGTGGAGAGTGGATATTCTGAGATAAGGTATGTATTGGTGTCAATATAACCTGTCTCTAACAGCTGTTAATATTTCTGTATGTTATTCTGGGTCACAGACTATTTTCTGTGTCATATAAATGTTACATGTTCGACATTCTATTGAAATTACAGTTGAAGTATGTAATTTATCTATGGAAACCTGAACTAAGATAATTAAGTTAATGTTTGTGTTTTGCAATTCCTTTTGTACAATAATGTAGCAGTTGGGCAGTATGAAATTAATTGATTGATTATGTGCTTTCAAGTCAGTGTTGATGCTTAGTAACCACATAGATTTTCTCTAGAAGGATCTGACCTTAACCTGCTCCTTCAGGTCTTCCAATGTCACACCCTTTGCCACTGTAGGTGAGTCCATCCATTTTGCTGGTGGTCTTTCTCTTCTGTGTCCTTCCCTTTCTCTGCATTAGAGCCTTCTGTAGAGAGCAAGGTCTTTGCATCATCCTTTGTCCCTTGATTCTGGGTTGATTTGTTCAATGAGCTATTTGTTTGGGTTGAAGTTATTTTGGGGGGAGGGATCTCTCTATGGTATTCTTATGAGTATTCTCCATTACCAATGTTCAAAAATGTGAATATTCTTTCTGCAGACTCCAAAACCAGAAAAGACACGTTGAGGTTCTTCTAAGCCGCTTCCTTCCTTTATTTATAAACAGAAATCTTGCTACACGAAAGCAGATTACTTGCACCATTTAATATATGGTTGAGAACTCCTAGGGTGGAGCCATGTTAGCTTTACATATTTGATGTCTCTTTCCTTCTCTGGAATCCAGTCTCTCCCTCCTGGAAACCCGGACTACATTTCACCACACTTTCTATCCTGCTTCTTCAAAGTCTAACTTTCACTTCCATAGAGCATCACAGGGCATAGTGCTTGAACTGTAGTGATCTTTCTAAGTATAGATATATCTAGGTATCTTTTTAAAGGCTTTCATGGCTGCTGCACCAAGTTGTAGTATGTGGTGTATTTCTTGACTGTTGCTCCTTTATTATTGATGGTAAAGGGTAGAAGCATCCACCATTTCAGTATCTTCATTATCAGTTCTCTATCAGGTGGTTGTGCCTGTTGTTATTAGTTTGATCTCCTTTATATTTAATTTTAGTCCTGTTTTGTCATTACATTCTTGAGTTTTAGTACTAGACTGCAGATCCTTTGCATTTTCAGCTATAAGTGTAGTATCCTCAGGGCAGCATAATTTATTGATGTTTCTTCTTCTAATATTAAAACCACACTCCTCTTCCAACCATCTTCCTCTTTATATTCCGCATATAGTTTGAATGAATAAGGGGAATGTATACAGGCTTGTTGCACTCCTTTGCCTATCTGGAGCTATTCTGTTTTGCCATCTCCATTTGTATTGTGGCTTCTTGACCTGTATAAAGCTTTCGCATGAGAACAATAAGATGTTCTGGAATTCCCATTTTTCTAAGCTCATTTGATAGCTTCACATGATCAATACAATTTAAAGCCTCTCTTTAATCAATTCAAATATTGAGGGATTTTTAAAATGTTCTTTGCCTTTTTCAATTACCCAGCATGTATCAGCAATAAGGATTCGTGTTCCTTGGCCTTTTCTAAATATGACATCTCCTTTTCCAGGCAGAGCTCTAATCTGTATTTGATGATCCTAAATATTATTTTGCTAGCTTATGAAATTTAAGATACTGTACAATAGTTTGCACACTCTGTTAAATCTCTGTTTGGCCATCATGTTGCTGCATAGTTTGGTGGCACCCTTTACTGATTCTTTATTGCTTGACATAGTTCTGGGGGTATTTCCTGCAGCCTCCTAACACTTTAATGATTGGAGTGCTGATCTAACTTCATCTTCTATCTAGTACTAGAGCAGTGGTTCTCAACCTATGGGTCGGGACCCCATTTGGGGTCGATCGACCATTTCACGGGGGTCGCCAAGCAAGGCTGTCCGCCATTTTTTTTGTCCACCATTTTTTTTGTCCGCCATTTTTTTCCCCTTTTCCGGCGGGTGCCTTACCTCCCTTGAGCTGGGCCAGCTGGTGGTCGGCCTGCTCCATCTCTACCGCTTGCCAGCTACGCCTCGGCCGGCGCAGGGGGCGGAACCATGCATGCGCGGCACTCCCGGGCAGGGAAAGTCCTCGACTTACGACCGGTTGGGTAGTCCTCGACTTACGACCGGTTTAGTCCTCGACTTACGACCGGTTTAGTCCTCGACTTACGACTGGTTTAGTCCTCGACTTACAACCGGTTGGGGTCGCGGCATTAAAAAGGTTGAGAACCACTGTACTAGAGGTTCTTATAGGTAGGTAGTATTTTTAAGGTATGTTGTTTATTGACATCTCTCTTGTACTTGGATGTTTCAGTATCCAAATCCGTTTTCATCTTCAATGGAAATGCATTCATTTGTAACTTCACACCATAATTCCTCTGGTTTTCTATTAGTGGAGTTCAGGACTTCAGAGTGATTCCTAATGTTTTCCCCTTAAATGGTAGAAACATGTTTCATATGTTTTGGACATGGATTGGTTGCTCGTCTGCTTTAGCTTGACTTGGAACCTGTACATAAGCAATTCATAGTCTGTTCCACAGTCAGCCCCCAGCCACAGCTTTGTTGTTACAACTAACCTCTTCCACCCTTTTGTGACAATGATATAGTCAATTTGATTTCTCTGTACTCTTATCTGTTGATGTCCATTTGAAGATTGTGTTAGCAATGACAAACATAATTGAATTGGCAGAAACTGACAAATTATTCTGCTGCTTCATTTTTTGTTTCCTGGGCCATACAGTCCAAAGTACAATTTCTTCCATACAATTTCCAATGTTGACATTCCAGTCTCCAGTCACAAGCATCACATCTTGCTTATACTCTTCATCAGTTTCAGACTATCAAGTTCGTCTTCTTCAGCATCAATGGTTAGGAACAGATTTAGATAATTTCTAGTCCAATCTAATCTAAACTAAAGGATTGTCCATAAAAAACTAATTGATATCAGTCAGTCACTGAATACCTTGTCTCCTTAAATGCAACACCTTTCCTTCTTTTTCATGTGCTAAGTAATAAACAGTTAGAACCTCTGACTCAAAATATCTAATCCCAGTCCATCTGAAGTTGCTCTTGTTTAAGATGTCAGTATGTAGTTGCTTCATTTCATCTTTCACTGTTTGAGCTTTCCCATGTCCATGCTTCTTGTGTTCCATGTTCCTACTATCATTCTAACTTTATAGCATTAGATTTTTTTTCCTGTATGGCAACATCAACTGCAAAGGCTTTAATCAAGCTGTCAGTAGTGCAAAAGATCCTCAGCTCTTCCTCAGTAGCATGTTGAGTCCGAGCCGAGGGGCCCGCCATCCAGAACTACATTCTGACTCATTTTATAATGTTTATTCATGGGACTTTCTTAGTAAAGTATTGGAGTGGCTTACCATTGGCCTTTCCTGCTTGGTGTGAAAAAAAAAATGCCTTTCTCATTTTTACTAAAGTGACATTTCACCTCCAGCATCTTCCTATGTGACTATTGCCCCACAGTAGGTTCCTGTTTGCTTTAGCTGGGCAGTTGGGATGACCTTCATGCCTTTGATGACCCTGCTGGCATATTACTGGCATAAACCCCTGACATTCTTTGCTTATCTCTCTCAGAAAACCCCACCTCTACATAGTAGGACTTTGAGGGGGGCTAGATTATGAAAAAAGGAAATAAAAAGAATTGTTTGCTACTCTGATCAAGATTCCCCCTTTTTCCCAAATTTACCTGGGCAGCTAAGTTGCTCACACTCAGCCTGGTCTGTCTCTTCTAGTCTTAAAGTAGAGGAGTTATGTGTGTTTAGTGCATTTATATGCCACCTGCTCCATCAACAGATCTATCCTTCTTAAATAAATAGCACCGACATGATCATAATAATAAAAACACGGTCAAAACAACAAAATGCAAAATATTTGAAAACATTAAAAGAGGTTAAAAGGCCAGAGAAAATAAATGTAGAACACCTTTCTGATCTGTAAAAAGAAGGCGGCTAATTTCAACTCCAGTTGGCAATTTGTGCCGTAAAATGAACCTTGACACAGAGAAAACAAATTTAATAGTTGATGTCAAGTATATAATGAGACCCACGATAGGACTCACAAAATACTGCATTACTAATCTAAATGCTGATGGTGGAGTCAGAAGGCAACCACAAGCACTGAAACTGTTTCAGTGTTGAGAGGTAATCCAGAACTTTAAAAAGAAGCCACTTACCATTCATGTGGCTGCATCCTGAGCCAGCTGCTGATTCTGAACTGCTTTAATGGACTTCCTAACCAAGTATGTACTACAGTAGTCTGATTGTTAGTTTACCAGGACATGATTCACCAATGCCAGGACTGTCCTTGCAGGAGAACACTCATCCGAGTTATCAGATAAAGGTTGTTAAAATCCCTGCTCGCTCCAGCTGTCCCACATCTTTCCAGTTTCACTGCTGTAATGGTTTTAAAAGGGTACTGGAACACCACCAGCATAAAAACGTTTTTTTTTTAATTGGCTCCTTTTTTCTTTCAACTTCTGTGCCTATTGAAGGGAACAATCCATTGTTTCCCCCCTTTTCAGTAACAAAATGTTATTGTTGAATGCTGGGAAAAAAATGCTATTTCAAAAACAGAAGAGCTATCTTGGAAAATAGTTTCTGGATTTCGTATAATTAATTAATAACATCTATGATCATTCTGCCAAATCTTCATCAATTTTTGAAGCTTCTAAAATGTATAGTGTGCACCTAGTTTCTGTCAGATTGAGCACAGGTGTGGAATATTTAGGAAATACTGTTTAGTCCAGAAATTCTGTACATTACCAGCCCAGAACTGATTTTATGGCAAAATACCCACATTAAAGAACAGGGATTGTTATCCTATCAAAATGGATGCTGTAACTGGAGCACTTTGAGAGGCAATTTCACACTTCACCAAGAGGTAAATGTGTTGTCTAAAAGTACACTTGCTCTGTTTTAAAATGCAGAAATGTGTGAGCCTATATTTGTGGAATTATGTGGGAAAGAAACTGTTTTTTCTTTCATTATATATTTGCACTGACTTTGATGCTGGCCTGCTTATTTAATTGTGCTGTGCCTTAACATAATACAATTGTATTGGAAATAGTAATTTAGCTTATCAGACTGAAAAGAATGGAGAGAGCAGCAGTAATATAAAGCACCAATACTTTTGATTGGGTGGGAGTATCTCTTAGGCAGACTGAAATTTTCTTGAATGTTAAGTGGTTCTCGCTCTGTTTCTAGCTCCCCAATCCCAAGTGGTTGAAATTGGGCCACATTTGCAGCCGTTAGCTTTTGTAGTTGTTGGAATCGAGTGATGATATTTAAATGATCAAGATGCAAAATAAGACAAGGCTTGTGTATCATTTAAAATTATGTAGAAGGAAGACTCGAGCAAGAATAATTCTTAGAACATCTATTACGTGCTTCGCATGAGGCTGCCCTTGAAGACCACTTGGAAGCTATAACTGATCCAGGTGCAGTGGTGTGAACACCCATGGTACACTCATGTAACACTATTGCTTTGCTAGCTGCGCTGGTTACCGGTAGGCTTCCAGGAGCAAAACAGATGCTGGTTGATATCTATAAAGCCTTTCATGGTATAAGATTTATTTATGGGACTGTCTTTCTAAAATTCTGGCTATTTGATAAGATCAGACAGGTTGGGCATTGTCCAGGTCCTATTATTTAAGCACTGTCATTTAGTGGGATCTGGGGGGGGGGAGAACATGTCTTCTTTGGTATTCTGCCTGCCCCATGCTACAGGGGGGCACAATTCTATTTGCCTTAAGAGCCCAAAGGCCTCTAATACCACCACTAACTTTAGACATTAGCTAGAGATGGTGATGGTATTAGACCAGGGGTGTCAAACTCACCATGTCACGTGACATGTCATGCTGTATCACGACTTTTTTCCCCTTGCTGGAGCTACGGGGCGTGGCTTCCATGTGACGCATCTGGCCTACAGGCCGGCAGTTTGACACCCCTGTATTAGACCCATCTTGATTGGCCTTTGGGATTGTTTCTCATTGTTTAAATCTGTCTCTAGCACAATAGTTTTTATTATTTAATGTTTTATTGGTATTAAAAATTCTTTGCTCCCATCTTGCCTTGGGGGCAACTGCTTTTACTGTTGTTGCTTTTAACTCTGTATGTCACCATCCCGCCCCCCATGCACATGATTGGGTGGCTTTATAGAGAACCCTTGACTTACATCCACAATTGGCAATCATTAGCTGAGTCATCATATGACAGTGGTGGCGAACACTCAGAGCCCTCTCTGTGGGCAAGCGCGCCATGCCCCAGAGATGGCAACCGTCCCTCTTCAACCAGCTGCCCGCTAACTCGCCGAGGTCCCACGTGCCCACATGCATCCCAGCATGGCTGGTTTCCCTCCCCCTGTCCCGTCCCTCCTGGCCTCGCATGTTCTCCTTTTCCCGGGCACGACCCACTGCATCGTCTCCTCAGCTGTCGGCTGGCTGTCCAGCTCAGAGGCGGCTTCTCTGAACTGCTGGCGGTGGGCTGCAGAGCCCCAGAGTGCGCTGGTCATGGGGTCCTCATGCGCTCGCTGGCCTCTGTGTGGGGGCCGATGGTGTCAGGCAGCAGCCGCCACGGCCCCTGCCTCGCCTTGCCCTGCAACAATGGCACCCCCACCCTGCCTCACCTCGCCTCACTCCGCAGGACGAGCCTCCTGCCCATCGCCCCACCTGCCAGAGACCCCCTGGATCTCCCCCAACCCTGCCCGGCCCCCATAGGCATCCTCCCCACAAGCAACATCGAGGTGACCACACCCACCTTGGCCACACCCAGTCTGCCATGACCACAGTCATGCCCACCCAGTGGGCCATGCCCACCTGGCACCCGGAGATAAATAAGTGGGGTTTGGGTTGCGATTTGGGCACTCGGTCTCTAAAAGGTTCGCCATCACTGTCATATGATTATGTCCGGTCTTACCTTTGTTTTTGGCCTTGGTCATTAAGCAAATCTGGCTCAATTGAATTTGACCTTGCTTATTGGGAGCTGGCTGGGATGGTCACAAATGGTGATCACATGACCAGGGGTTCTGCAACTGTTGTAAATAATTGCCAAGTGCCTAAATCACAATAACTTGACCAACAAGAAACTGTCTTCTTCTTTAATGCCCTGCTTTTACCATATCTAAATTGTTGAAATTTGTTGTTGTTTCAGAAAAGTGGGTTATGCAGATTGCGTGTTATAGGTACCACTCTGAATTACAGGTGCTTGAGCAATTTAATCAGTTCACATTTAGTACTAAGTGAACTGACTCATTTTTGCAGCTACTCTTGAAAGCCAGCTAGTGTTACACAGTACAGTGTCATAGATAGTAGAGTACATCTACGTGGGTTAAATAGAAGTGGATTGTTGGAAGGAGAGACACTTCAATATAGTGTGACCTCTCCTTTATTACAGGGGGCCACGTAGAGTGATAACCCATCTTAGATGAGAACTCTGCCTGCCTAAATTTCAGCAATGAATGTAGATTATGTATGAATTAGGTTTTCTTCATTCAGATAGAAGAGAAAGCAATATTTTTCTTTTTAGTGTTTTGAATCTTGGAGACAGCTCTTCTATTACTCAGTGTGTATTTATGCAGTTCCCAGCCCGCTACACATTAGCCCACCCAATAATAGAAATGAAAATTGGTCTCTTCTGCTAAGCCCTTGCATTAAAATCCCACACAGTCTAAGCTGGAGAAAAACAACATTTAAAGGTATAATCTCCCTGCTTTGTTAATTAATAGTGACAATTCATTCCTTTCCCTACTTCTTTAATTGCTGTTTTGTTGTTTTTGCTTTAATTATATTTTTAATTTACTCCTAATCAAATCGTGGCTTGTTGTCTCTGTATTTATTTAATTATTTTGTTAGCGTATGTGACATGAGTGTGTGTGGACTGTTGTATGTTTCCCTCTGGGTTTCTCTCACTTCTTTCCCTCCCACCTCTTCCTGGACTAGATCCACTAATCCAATTTGAATCTAGTCTCTGAGGTCTGAAATTCTAATTTACAGATTGCAGTGGAAGTTGAACAATGCGAACACCAAGATAGGAATTTATTGTCTAATCTAATCAGAGGGAATCAGATGTCTGTAACAAGTCTATCAAAGCTGCGTGGGACCTTTTTGCTAAACACTGTATCCAGCCTTCTAATAATGCTAAAGCGATTGAAGGTTTCATGTCTTTTCATACAGATTACCTTGCATGTTTTCCTTTCTTTTGCAGGACATGCTTGGCAGAAGCATAGCCCACTTTGCTTTTTTGACACTCCATAAGCAGCTTCATATTCTGCAAAGGATTATCCATATGTTAGAGGATTAGATTTCTGCTGAGTCCTCAAATGGCAACCGGTTCTGTATTCTGTAGCGCTATCCCACCCCACCCACAGTGCTATGGTTTCTGACACTGTGCTTTCGTCATTTTCATAGCACTAAGTCAAATACCTGATTTGAAATTAACTTTAGAAATTGGGTACCCACTTCCTTGGAAATGCAGAAATCTTAAAAACCGGATATTTGATCACTTGGAAATGGCAGGTGGAAATTGCAGTAATCATGATTACAGGGCTGGGTGAAGTGAAAACATAATTTTCTTGCACGGATGCTCTAGAATCTAGATAGTCTTGTTGGGAGCGGTGGAAGAATATGCAGTTACTGTGAAACTGGTCCTCCTCGGTAATTATCTAAAAAAGATGACTGCTGAAAAGGAATTCCTACCACACGTATCAACTTTGATCTGAAATATTCTAATTACATCATTAATATCATTTTTTTACCCGCTGTACTGCTGCAATGCATTGACTTTTCATACAGTTGTATTACAGATCATTTTTCGCTTCCCTGTCTACCGCATTCTCAAATGTCTCAGGGTTAAGCTGTGAACCCTCCCCACCAAGCACCACAGCAATCAGCCTCCAACCAGCCTAACCAGGAGGCTCAAAGAGTGGGAGACCTCTCAAATCCCAAGTTGGAGGCTGTTTAAAGTGGCTGTGTCAACACTACAAATGAATTTAGCTGAAGCCATTTTCCCTTCGTTTTCGGTTGCCACAGAATTGGAAGGGGGGATGAGTATTTTTTAGCTTAGTCAAAACAATATATTGTTCTGTGGGAACCAAGGTCATTACTGATTGCATTTTGGTGGGCTGAAGCTTCTGTTAGAAAGCCCGCTCAAGTAGTTGATTGGGGAATGTGATTTATGACATATTACTGGGGTGGGAAGTTCAACTTTGTAACAATGTAATCTTTGGGAGGGAACTTCAGTCTTGGTTTTACTTTTGATCATGCTGATACTATGTAGCCAAATAAATCCGTTCTTTAAGGAAACTTTTTTGTCTTGGAGTTCTCTTTTACTGGTCTCATCTATTGGAACCATGACAGGCTGGGGCAAATACTGAGGAGGAACACTGTCAAGATCCCATCAGATGACAAGAGATCTGGAGTGGGCCCACTCACACTCTTGACACATTCGGACAGGCAGATACCCTTGGGAAGAAGTAGGCCCACAAATAACTTGGCCCTGTGCCACGTATGGCTTTAAAGATACAGGTAGTCCTCATCTTATGACCACAATTGAGCCCAAATGTTCTGTTGCTAAGCAAGATGTTGAGCTTTGCCCCATTTTATGATCTTTCTTGCCAGGGTTGCTAAGTGAATCACTGTGCTTAAGGTTAGTATGGTTGTTAAGTGAATCTGGCTTCCCCATTGACTTTGCTTGTCAGAAAGTTGTAAAAAGTGATCACTGCAAAGGTCATAAATATCAGTTGCCAGTTGCCAAATATCTCAATGTTGATCTCATGACCATGGGGATGGTGCAACAGTTGTAAGTGTGAAAACCAGTCATAACTCATTTTTTTCAGTGCCATTGTAACTTCAAATGGTCACTAAACAAGTGATTGTAAATCGAGGACTACCTGTAATAACCAACACCTTGAATTTCACCTAGAGAGCAACTAGGAATCAATGTAGCACTTATGTAACTTGGATGAACCATGGGTCACCCAGAACTGTATGTCTGGATCAATTGCAGATTATGGATAGTCTTTAAGGGAAGTTACCCATAAAATGCATTGTAATAATTGAAATGGGAGATGACTAAGGCACAAGTGCCCATGAGTAAAGCCTCCTGATTCGGGAATGGGTGCAATTGGCCCCAAGCCCATGGCTGCCACCTGCTCTTCTAATAAGAGCCATGACTCTACGAGGACTCTCAAGTTGTGCCCCAAATCTGTCAGGGAAGTATTGACCCATTCAGAGTTTCTGGTTTGTTTAATAAAGCATGGATGAAACAAATTTTGGCTTAATATTAGGTGCAGTTGTAGCGTCTTTATTTTCCATTTTCTTTAAAAAATGAATGTTTCTGGAGGAGATGCAAGTAAGGATAAATTATCTGAGCTTTAGCTGCAGGTTTTCTCTTAAACAATGGACTTAGCTCAACATGAACCTGAAACTTGTTATTCCTGTTATTATTGAGTGGCTCTTGATACTTAAGCAGTCTTCAGAATATAACATGTAAGTTTCGACAGTCGAAAGACTTGTTTGTTTTAGACTAAATGGAGTAAAACATGTAGATAGGCATCTATTTAAGGGGGCTGGAGCGTTTGCTGAGCAGAGACCCCTGCTGTCAACACATTTGTGGATGAGTATTTTATAGGTCACCTAGGATGCTTTTCGACTTTGGCCTTGAAGGCATTAACCACCTAAAGAGATGCATATTGTCTCTATGTTTGTACATTTGACTGGGAGCCTTAAGGCATTCCCAAATAAAGAGAGATGTTGTTGGAGAATGAATAAGCAAATGAAGAGTAGCTAGAATGTATGCTAGAGTGTAAGCCCCAGGCAGTCTTAAAATTGCTGCCCATAATCGGTGTATCTTAAAATGCTATTCGTTTATGCTCAGGACGCTATTTAGGAGTTAGAATAAAGCTTTGTGGACTGGGGAAACTTATGAGCTGGCTGCAAGTGTGAAAGTAGGGGAGGAAAGTGATCAGCTTGACCAAATAATGTTATCCATATTTTTAAGAGGAGCAGTAAATAAGAGTCACAAATGAAGAGACATATTTTTTGTTCCTTGCCTTGTGTCGATCTCACCATCACCCCTTAGTTTTGAGAGTGTGTATCTAGTGCTAATTTATCATTGTCAAGAAATTATTGGAATTCTTTCTATGTATATAATCCATTTTGTTGCATAATGATTTTTTTTGTCTGAATAAAAGTATTATGGGTTTTCCTTAAAGTAGAGGCAGGCATTGTGTGTCTTACATCTAGATTTCATGTGTCATTGTTCACCATTTCATGGTTTACCTGACAACTATAGGCAGCTTTCATTTGAGTGTTCCATCAGAGAATGGGGACTACCTGCTTGAAGGATTGAGAGGTAGCTATTTCCTAGTTTGATCCTTCTCTGTTGTGGCCGATTAAATTTGCTACAGGGGGATCTGCTAGCAGAGTTTTGCAATAGCACTTAGCACTTAGACTTATATACCTCTTCACAGTGCTTTACAGCCCTCTCTAAGCGATTTACAGAGTCAGCATATTGCCCCCAACAATCTGGGTCCTCATTTTACCAACCTCAGAAGGAAGGAAGGAAGGCTGAGTCAACCTTGAGCCAATGAGGATTGAACCCCTGGCAGTCAGCAGAATTAGCCTGCAATACTGCATTCTAACCACTGCACTACCACGGCTCAAGTTTGCTTAAATATACTCTAATAATAGTTTTAAAAATGGTGAAAACTCCTACATTTATGTGGCCCCCTCTCTCTGGATCTTTTTCTAATTTATCTTTTATAGGCACGATATTAGAGGTCATAATGACTACTAGCTAATTTCATGAAACTTTGGCCTAATTTCAGAACTCCTTCCTAAAACACTGTCAACCCAAATTCCCAGTGAGCAGTACTTTGAATAGATTAAAAGGAGCTCTTTGGAAAATGAGACAAATGACTAATAATAAAAGAAAAACAGACTAGTTCCCTTTTCTATTCTAGCCTCATCGAAAGTTTGAGAGTTGGATATCCTCAATATGCTCATATTATCAAATTTTATCCCTTTTTTGTGGGTGGAATCAAAGAGATTGTGGATATCATGAACTTTTATCTGGAAGCAATGATAAGCTGAAAGGGGATTATAAAAACCTGAGCCTTAATGTAGTATTAATCAGTAGACAAACTGATTGGAGAGCAACCACAGCTTTCATCTGATGGGCCAAGTTTAAACTGAATGTTGTTCTTAAATGTCTCTTCTGGGAAAAGAGGAAAGCTTTACTGCACACTGTCCATATTCTTTTATTTAGCTATTGCAATTTTTGGGAGAATACTTCTTATGACTTCTGTGAAGCTGCTCTTGAAAATGTAGAGGGCTGACACCCACTGCTTACGGGTGTCCACTTTTGGGGGTCATGTTACACAAATGGTATGGCTTTTACACTCATTTTTTGATTCGCGAATGAAGGTGTCCGAGAGTAATGTTGCAGGATCCAATCCGAATATTTACAATGTGTAGAACAGCACAGTGCAAGTATTCTGGAGAGAGAGAAGTTCCCTGATGATGGACTCCAATGTGATCCCAAAAGAAGAATAAACCTTTGGTCCACGGTGATTGACTCAGATTGGATCATGCATCATTTTCTGTTCCTACCACAGTTCAAGGTACTAACATTAAAATATCTGAAGGTACTAACATTAAAATATCTGAAGGATGTCCTGAGCTTCTATATAAAAAGTATAGTTCTTGTTTGATGCCTGCATAGCCTTCTCCAAAAGTGGAGGAGATGGAGAGACTTAGGTTTTATGGGAGCTTAAAACAGAGGTCCCCAATCTTTTTGGTACCAGGGACTAGTTCCGTGGAGAGAAGTTTTCCGCGGACTGGAGGGTGCGTGATTGTGTGTGCTGCCTGTATCCCATGGATGGGGCTTTGCTTGTTTGTGTGGACCAGTTGCTGGCATGCTGTGGCCCAGTACTGGTCCACAGACCGAGGGTTGGGGATCCCTGGCTTAAAGCATTTGTTTTAAGCCTTAACCTCCATTTCTAAAATTGAGTCCATTTTGAACTTGTTCCTTCCTATGCAAGCTATGTCTCCAAACTAGTAGAAATTGCATATCCCATCCTAAACAAGCAAGCCAGCTGTTCATCATACTACAACTACTTATATGAAACATTTTCACTAACCCTGTTGCTGGCATTTTTATATCTTGCTATTATAGTTCTTGTTTATGCTTTCTCCAGCTTATTGTGTTAATTGCTCTCTTAGCAAGGGTGCAAAATTGAATAGACAGTTATTCTAACTTGTTATTTTTATGTTTGTTTGTGTTCTCTCAGTATTCCAGTTTAGGTATTCCATTCTGTTGATCTAATTAACCATACTTTGCTTGTTTTTTGTATCCAAGATCATATTTTTGGTTCATTTCTTTCTTTTCTTATGAACAATCTTGATAGATATTGAAAATGTGTTTTTTGACCAATGCATGTCAGTAATCTGCTACAGTTTAATTGTTACTAGACATGTTATAAATTATAAATTTTTATTAGCTTAAAGTTACATAAGAGCGTCAACCAGTTTTTGTTTAAAGTAGGGACTTGATTTCATTTATGCTCCATCTTTTTTCATTACTCACATAGATTTTACAGAAATAGCTGTCATCTCCTTATGCAGTGGCAAGTAGAACCATTTGTAGCTGTTAAAAACAGTGATAAACAACTTGTTTTGCTTTCCTCAGCATGTATATTCCTATCCAATTATCATGAGCTGCCAGCACCACGATACCAAATTAGTTGGATCATCAAATCTGGAATTGTCAGGCTTCTCATAACTAAGCAGTAGCCTTGATGCCCTAAACTAAATAGAGTTGGATTTTTTTCCCCAGAGAGCATCATATTTAACAACAGCTGAGATTTTTCCTAGATTTATTTTGTTTGTTTTATTTTTCAGGAGGGGGGAATAATTTTGGAAATGCTTCTCTGAATATTCTCTAGCGTATTTATTTATTTAGCATATTTAAATGGCTGCCCATCTCATATGGAAGTGACTCTGGGCAGCATATGCCACTTAATTAAAAACAATAAATACATAAAAGACCATAATTTTAAAATAACTATAGAAAGGCATACAAAACAAGACAGGATGATATTAACTAATGTAAGAGAGCCATCATAAAATCTCCCTGGTCTCCTGGGACTCCCAGACTTGATAATATAGCCAGGTCTTTGCAAGATATTGTAAGCAATATTGAGAAAGATGGGGCTAATCTCACTTCTGGAGGAATAAGTTCCACAAGATGGGTGCCATTGCAGAGAAGGCCTTCTGGGCCCTGCAAATGCAATTTCCTAGTAGATAGCACCTGCAGCATGCCTTCTCTGCCGGATATGATAGGACAGATAAATGTGATTAGGGAGAGATGAACTGTCAATACATATTCCTCTAGCTCATTGTTTGTCAATCTTGACAACTTTAAGATGTGTGGACTTCAACTCCCAGAATTCCCCAGCCAGCATTATATATAAATGTAAACGAAAAATTGAACCATATTATGACATAATGTTCTATGTGAAATAAGGCAATGCTGTTCTTTTGATAATCACATTTTTGGTTAGCTCAGGGTGTTACCTCTTTTCTGGCAGTGTGTGTGTGTGTGTGTGTGTGTGTGTGTGTGTGTGTGTGTACACATATTGAAATATAGCATAAGGAAAAATGAAGACAATACCTTCTTTTCCTTTGACATCTGAATCACTAAAGAAGAGAACATAATTTTATCCTTAACAAAAAGAAGGAATTTTTTTCCTAAGTTATTTTATTTTTGCCTTTATGTTATGTGGTTTAGTGTCTAATGCATTGGTCCGGGATGAGGGAAAACTGGGTTTTAGTTGAGTCACAGAAGTTCTCTGAATGATTTTGGGCCAGTTATTTTTCTCTGCCCAACCAACTCACAGGATTTTTTTCATAGAAAAACAGCAGGAGGGAGCCTTATGTAAGCTGCCTTGAGTTTTGAATGAGACAAGACAGAAATCAAACAAATAAGTAAAGACCCAGAAAGCAGTGATAACTCTATAACAGAGGTCCCCAACCCCTGGGCCATTGGGAACCGGGCTGCACAAGCGGCAGGCGAGCACGCAGATCTTGATTTGCGTATATGCAGGATTAGGTTGCACATGTGCAACTGTTCCCCCTCTTCTGCTATCACTGCCGGTCCAACAGACCCCAAAAGGTTGGGGACCGCTGCTCTATAACATCTTCCATTCCATCAGAGTTTCTGCTAAGGAAACTAAGTCACTCGCTCACTTTTTCTCATGCAATATTTCACCCATTTATCATATAACAGAGACAGGGACTTTAAGACTCATGAGCACACTTTTTCTTGCTAGAAGTGCAATACATGAACCTGAATAGAGGGCTTTGTTTATCCATGACTCCTAGAAGAGCTTTCATGTCCTCCTTGAGCACTTGAGGTTTACTCAGTTTTAAGTGACATTGGAACAATGTGTGAAATCTGAATTATCTCTTAAATAAATCCAGAGCTGACAATATGTAAATTGCACATGAATGTGTGATCAAAAGCTGCAGATAACATTAAAGAGATTGTATCAGTTGAATGCAAGTTTAGCAACAAAGTCTGTGATCTACAACAGCAATCCTTGTTAGCCAGCAAATTTATTTAAACTGCTTGCACAAACCCTATGTAAATCCTTAGCTCTTAGTTGAAAACATTCCTTGCTTGTGAGGGATTAGTGAAAAGCCAGTTTACCTACCATAATCACAGTACTGTATTTTTTCCTTTATTTCCTGGTTGATTGAGCTTCTAGTCTTTTGTGTGCCTAACAAAATATAATTAAAAAGACAATTTTAAATAGATAGGCAACACAGATTAGTATCTTAGGAACTCAGTCTTTGGAATGCTCATTTTGGGAAACCCCTTTTGACCACAATAGTTTCACAAGCTCAGCTCTGTAAATTACTTTCTTTGCAACGGATCTATCTATAATCAGTAGGACTGAAATACAAGTGATGCTGGAAAGTTGTGATCAGTTGTCCTATTTCTTGGGGAGTGAGGGGTTATTTAAAATAACTTTGTGTGCCTGGTCACCTGGGTATAACAGTGATAAAATACACACTGCGAAGTTACAACATAAGATCTGCCCCTTATATTTGTATATGTAATGTCTAGATGCAAACGTGAAATGATAACTCTTGGGTCATAATGCAGGCTTTGTCATCTTACCCTGTGTTTAGGAATAATTATCTATGTTGGTGCATATTTCATTGGCCTATGTCGAAGGAATGGCCTTGAGAGACGGGGAAAACCACTGCCAACTCAACTGTTAGATACAAGAAACCTGAATCTGGGACAGAACTGTAATGTACATAAACATATCAGACAAGTCCTCCCAAGTTCACACAAAAGTAAAGGATGGGAATCCCCCCATTCATATTAAAACTTGCAAGATTTTGTTACTAAAATTTTACAATAAAAATAGTATTGATATATTTGACTTGGATTTTGTAATCTGCTCTACTTGAAGGGCTGGCAGGATAACATATTTGTAAGGTGGTGATTAGATATGCTGTTTTATACCTTTGAAAAATAATATGCTTCCTGAACCCAGCTGATTAGAGAAAACAGTAGCACAATGTTGGCCTTTCTCTTTCCTTCCCAGTGAAAGACCGTGCAGGGTGGGCAGTTCCAGTGAATGGAATGGTTTAAGAGAGTTACATTCTACCTATCAGAATTCACACCAGTTGTTGTTCAGTCACTAAGTCCTAAATCCAGGCTCCTCTGTCCTCCACTATCTTCTGGCGTTTGCCCAAATTTCGGATTCATTGCATTGATGACACTGTCTAATAATTTCATCCTCTGCTCTCCCCTTCTCCTTTTGCCTTCAATATTTTCCAACATTGGGGTCTTTTCCAATGAGTCCTCTCTTCTCATTTGGTGATTCATGTCAGACAGAGCAATAAATATTGACTTCCCAGAAAACCTCAGCAACAGCACAAACAACAGACTTGACATAGTTAGCAAAATTGTGAGGAAGGAACGAAGTCATTGATAATTAAGCAGCCGTATAAATACAACAAATAAATAAATCTGCTTAGTGCAGAATATAAAGGTGGTTGTGCTTGTGTATACAAGCTTTTGATTTTAAATACTAGGCCTCCCATCCTTTAGAGCACAGGTGTCAAACTCGCCACGACACATCACATCATGACTTTTTTTTTTGCATTGCTGGAGCTGGGGTGGGTGCGGCCTCCATAGGATACAAACGGCCCACAGGCTGGCAGTTTGACACCCCTGCTTTGGAGGCAATGGAGCTTGGGCTGTTCTTTTCCCAGCCCTGATTGTTGGAGACATCTGTTTGATGTTTTTTTAAAGAGACTTCAAAGTAGTTGGTTCCCTCTTTCCGAGTTTCCATCCTCATGATATCTTCCAATGCTCCAATGTCCCCAATCCTATTATCCTTGTTTTAAAACTGAAAAACCTAGTTCACATTCTGAGTCCCATGTTTTCTGCGAAAAATCAGACTTGGGTAGCACCTTTTCAGCTCAACAACAAACAAAAGCTCACTTTATCAAATTGTTGTTGGGTTTAAATTGAAAGGAAGTACAAGAAAAAGAAGGAGAAAAATGGTAATTTGCAGGTGCAGGTTACTTGCAAGACATTTTGCAAATACCTTATCAATTAATAATATGTTAAAATCAGTTTTCTCATTGAAATAGCTTGAAACCTTTTGATGCATATGAATTGAATACTCCTTTAAAGATCTCAAAGTAGCCATTTTGAAAAGAAGAAATTTTATCAGCTTACCGGAGCAGGTGTGGCTGAATCCAATACATCAAAAGCACTTGAATGTATTAAGTAGTCTCTAGTCTGTGGTCTTCAGGCAGAAAATAGTTGTCCAACTCACCCATTCTGCTCTAGTGAGCTGCCCTCTACACAAAGATCCTGCAGTAGAAGGGCAGTATGGACAACTGTGGGATCTGGCTGGGTGAGAGCTGTGAACCACAAACACAAAGCTTTCACTGTGTCCCTGCATAACAGACACAGTGCTCTTGCTGACCTTAATAGGGATACTAAGGAGGCAGGTCAAGGTAGTTGTGATGATGATAACTCAAATATGCAGCAGATCATGGTCTGACACGAAGAACTTGTTTTGGATAGGGGAAAGTGTGAATCAGGTATTACACATCAGTCATACAAGAAGAGCAAGGCATCCAAAAAGAGAAGCCACCTTCTGGTTGGTGATTCAATTGTAAGGGATGTAAATTTAGGAAAGGATACAGAGGTTTCAAAAGAGGTCAGGTGTCTTCCAGGTGCTACTGCCAGCAGGGACAAGAGACATATTTTTAAGATAGTCAATAATTCCAGTAAGGATTGTGATGTTGATGCTATTGTACATCTTGGCATAAATGATCCGTCCCAAAAAGGTGTACTCTCTGTGCAGAATGATTTCCAAAGCTTGGGGCACGAATTTAGTATGATAAGCTGTAGGCTTACTTTTTCAGAGGATTTATCAATATGTAAGGAACAAAAAGGAAAATGCCAGTGTATAGTAGCGTCCAATGTGTGGCTAAAGGAGTGGTGTAAAGGGGAAGGCTTTGGTTACATTAGTCACAATGTCTGTAGCTGGTCCAATGAAAAACTGTACAAAAGAGATGGTTTGCATCCATCAAAGAAAAGGATTGAGTTTCTTGGCATTAAATTCACAGATGTTCTGGAGAAACATTTAAACTAAACAACGGGAGAGTGAGTTAACTGATATAGAATATTTCTGTCCCTAGCAATCTAAAACTAATAGGGTTATCAGTGCATGTAACATAGATGTTTGTACGAGTAAGAAGATCAAGAAGATTTTGTCAAGCAAAATCAAGCTTTTAATAATGAGTGCCATACCAAGTGCACTAATCAAACAGGTGGTAAGGAAGTAGGGGAATTCAGGCCCCACATAGATTATTTATTTTATTTATTTA
>NW_015386880.1:400814-469070 GCF_001527695.2 Protobothrops mucrosquamatus
CCATGTCTTTAGGGCGCGGCGGAAGGAGGGGAGATCCGGGATCACCCGGATCTCTGGGGGTAGTTCGTTCCAGAGGGTGGGGGCTCCCACCGAGAAGGCCCTCCCCCTGGAAAGTAGAAAGTAAACACAGGGTCAGTCAAAAAGGACTCAAATGTTTATACACCAGTGCATAGAGTATGAGCAATAAACAGAGTGAATTAGAAATTCAAGTAAATGAAGGCAGATATGACATTGTTGTCATTATGGAAACTTGGTGGGATGAAACCCACAAATGGAACATACAGCTAGAGCGATTTAAATTATTTAAAAGAAACAGACCAAATAAAAGAGGAGGTGGAGTTGCATTATATATAAGAAATAATTACAACTCTATAGAAATAGAACACAACAATGATAAAAACTGTCTTGAATGCATTTGGGTCAATATAAAAGGGGGGAAAATGACATTGCCATAGGTGTATAGTACAGACCACCCAACGAAACAGAGGAATAAATGAACTTTTATTGAGATTTGGAAAATTTGCAAGAAATGCCACTCTTGGATGTAAAATGTATTTAAGATTTATTCTCTAGTACAGGGCTTTTCAACCAGTGGTACGGGTACCACCTGGGGTACATTGGCACCTGGCAGGTGGTACACGACCAGCCTAGAAAAGTGATAGTGGGGGAGGGGAATGAGCTGAACTGGTGGTAGCACCGCCCAAGCCTGAGCGAGAGATGGCTGGAGCTGCAGGGCTGTCAGGGCTCAGTGGAACCGCCAGGATCAGTGCCAGGCTCCAGCTGGAGCTTGGCACTGATCCTGGTGCTTCTGCTGAGCCCAGAAGAAGCACCGATCAGCTGGAATGTTGCCGCATCTCCAGGGTCTTGTGATGTACATTCAGATGCTTGGCAACTGATTCATATTTATGACTGTCACAGTATCCCAGAGTCATGTGAAGTGACCAAAACCTGCTGCAACCACCCAGCAGACGGGGGGAATAAAAACCAAACACCACCCACCCCACCACCTCTGCCAATCCTCAACAGAAATGCTTACAACAATGAAAACCTCGGACAGGAGGAAGAGCACTGCCGGGTGGGCAGGCAGGTGTCTTGCTCGGCTGTGGCTTGGGGGGCTTTTTTTCAGTGCCATTGTAACTTCGAACAGTCACTAAGCGAACTGTTGTAAGTCAAGGACTACCTGTACTTCATCACTTTTTTCCTTTTCTGGGGGGGGGTCATCAAGTTGTTGACACCTTGCTAGGCGACTGGTGGTACTCAAATGTTGCCATATCCTAAAAGTGGTACAATGGGTGAAAAGGTTGAAAAGCCCTGCTCTAGTATTATGACTAGCCTCAGGCATCACCAAAATTGTTAGAAACTTAGAATGAAGCAACTTCTTCGCCACTTCCATTGAAGCTAAGCTGAGGATGCAGTCCTGTTCAATTTATCACAAGAGTGATAAAACTGTGGCTTATGGAATTGTCCTTCCAAGGACCCTTCCTTGTTTAACTGAATGTATCTGGGTTTAAGTGTGAAGAGAAGATTCTTCCTTCTGTTTGATAAATACTTAATCTTTTGTTTCCTTGAGTGTATGGTTCACTGTGCACGTAGATGGAAGAGTTCAGTAGTTAACTTGCAATTCTCAAACTTTCTCCACATCATTCTCATGAAGAAGGTACAAACTTCAAAGGAAGGGAAAGCCTAGCTGGAAGCAGAGGACGAATCTGATAAATGGAGCAACTGCACCTTAAAGTACAACTAAAGCATGTTCTTTCATCTGTGGCAAGTTTGTCACGCATTTTGAATGCATTTTGAAAACATTGGAGCTTGACATTTTATTTTGTAACAAAATGTATGCCCCAACTATTTCCATACATGTTGGACAACTGTAGCCGAACTCACAGCATTCAGTGTCTGTATCTGTTAACTGGACTGAAGCAAAGGGAGTAGCATTGATGCCTGAAAAGGATGATAAGTTCTTGGTTGGATCCATTCCTATCTCAACTGCTGTCATCCGAGCAAAAAGTCATATAATGGCTGGTCACTATGGTTTATCTTCCATTACTTACAGCAATGTAGACATGCATGGGGGTCACAGTTTAGTTTTACCAACCTCTTGATATTGTTTCACAATAGTCTCTACTTGGTCACTTAATTTTCATCACATTTTGATGGCACATCTGTCAAATGCAAGCCAATTTAGTTTTCAACTTGATTATGATATTCAACCTTCATTTGTATAATTACTCCAGATGGTCAAGATCTGGAATGAATAAAAGTATTATGCTCAATTGTTTCTATTAATTATCAAGCATTCACAGCTAGACATATGGAAGGGTGTTGACCGAAGTGTTTGTGTTTCTCACTTGGTTCATTCATGTTCAACAGGCAAATTTAAGAGGTTGATGATAGTGGTAAACTAATTGGGTTCCTGGCCCATATTGTAATAAGTCTTACTTTGTGAGTCCAGGATGCCAAATAGCTCCAAATTCATTTTGATTGCAGGTATGTCAGTTTGCCCTTTGACTGACTGATTATAGCTTTGATGCAGCATAATGAGTGTAGGATGTGTTCACTAATATTCAGTGGAGTCTAAAACCCAGGAAAACAATTAGCTAAACGCAAAGCAAAAAGGTTGTATCTGAAATAAGATTTAACCAATGCAAATATTGTTACCTACTAGCTTATCAGTTCTAATCAAAATCCATAAAAAAGCCATATTACTGATTTTGCTATCCATGGTTATAAAACACAACTTTGGTTACTATGTGGAAAGTGCAGGCGATGAAGTGAAGTGCTTGACTGATTGAAATGAGATCAATAAATTATATGCAGACAAAAGGCACTTATGGTTAGATTGCACTGAATTTCCCTGTAATTTCAGAAACATTTTAAGAGCAGAAATATGCTGATAATTATTTAAATTGTACTCAAATCCTTGAAATCTCCCCCTCCCAAGTAACAGCATTTCAGTGCTTGTCCAGATGAGAGCTAATTTTCTCAAATGAAAAGGTTTATTAAACATGCCAGCCACTGCTTTAGTAATATTTAGAACACCAATTAATTTTATTACATTGTCAGCCCAAGAAGCCCATGTTCAACAACATGGATTCTTTGATCAATTGAAGAGTGCTGATTTACCATTGCCCTGCACAAAAACATTTTAGGCAGGTGTCAAACTGCCGGCTCGCGGGCTGGACGCGTCACCAGGAAACCGTGCCCACCCCATTGCCGGCAATTGGGAAAAAGCTCCAATATGTCACGCGACGTCACGTGACGTCGCGAGTTTGACATGTCTGTTTTAGGCTATGGTGGGGCTATTCACTTTCTTCTTGACAATGACAATGATAGAGCTTGGTTTCTTTGGGCAGCTCAAAATATCATCTCCTGGGTAAGAAGCATGAGACAGCAAGAGGCAGCACTTGCTTCTTCCTTCCTATGGTACACTCGCTGTTTGTTGAGGAGAAGAATTATCTCAGCCACTGCTTTCACTCTTTGGGTTGGAAATTAGATAAGAGGAGGAAGTAGCTGCTACAGAATAGACAGAAGCATTGCTGAGATGAGAAGCATTTGTCAAGTGCAAGGGACCCATAGAAGGATTGAAGTCATGGCTTTGCCAGAAGTTTCTTCTCACCGGAACGGTGTTAGAAGTTACTGAATCCCAAAAGCCGGTCCTCACAACCTCTCTGTGTCATTTTCCCTTAGACTTCAACCCAGAGTTTTTAGAGCAGCCTCTGAGCTTGCAGGAAGGAACAGAATTCAACACCAAAAGGTGGAAAAGCACAGAAGTAGCCGGTGACACACACAAAAAAGTTCTGTAATACTAATGCTCTATTTAGAAGCTGTTCTTCCTTCCCAGTCCTGCATTCAAGGCAGAAGAACACTTTTATACCACCATTTCCATTCTCACTATTTCTCTCAAAGCACTTGAAAACCATAAAATGTAAGAGTTAGAAAGTAGCTTGAGGGTCATCTAGTCCAATCCATTACTACAGCATCTCTAACAGATGATCATCTAGCATCATTGAAACACCCATAACAAAGGGGAATCCACCTTCTCTTGAGGCACTCTATTCCAGTGCTGAAACACTTCAACAGAATAGGATACTTTCCTTTCATCCCCCCCCCCCCCAATAACTTATTTCCTTGTAATTTAAATCCATTTTTTCTTATCTGGAACAAATCTGAGCAGTCTTTTCCAGAGCAGCCCTTCGCACTTACTATCTTCTCATCTCCAGCTTGGCAGCACAAGGAAACAACAGCCAACGACTTACTAACCAGCCATCAACACTCCAGTCAACAAGTAAAAACACACAACCATGCACCATATAAATACCGCACACAATAACCCAAGGTTCACACTCTGCTAGAGAGAAATTCCCTGAGGATGGTCTCCAGCACGAGTCTGAAAGCTTAGAAGACTAAACCTCTGATCTCAGTGATCAGTCCAGATTGGATCCTGCAACACTACAGTTTGTCAGTGTCCTCCTTCAAATGGACAACTGCATCCAGTATTCTAGATGCAATTTGAACAGTGCAGAATAGAGACCAATTATTATTTCTTTTGATCTCGGCTCTTCACTTTTAGCTGCCTAGATTGCATTTGCTTTTATTTTTATTTTATTTAAATTTTTGCAGCTGCATCATACTTTTGGTCCATATTCAGCTTATGAGGTACCAAGTCACCCATATCTTTGTCACATATTCTGTTGCCCAGTATTTTCTCCATCCTGTATATATATATCCTAGATCAGAGGCCCCCAACCTTTGGGGCACCAGGGACCAGTTCCGTGGAGAGAGGTTTTTCCGCGGACTGGAAGGTGTGTGGTTTTGTGTGCTACCTGCATCCTGTGGATGGGGCTTTGCTTGTTTGTGCGGACCGGTTGCTTGCATGCTGTGGGCTGGTACTGGTCCACAGACGGGGGTTGGGGACCCCTGTCCTAGATGTTTCCCATCAAAATGTAAGATTTTACATTCTTCCTCTTGAAATTCACCTCTCTGTTGTTCTAGTTTATCTCATCTCTATTCTTCCAGCTTATTCAAATTCTTTTTGAAAATTGATGTTGTTCCTCTGAAGAGTTTGTCAAACTTCCTGTCTTTTTGATAGCCATAATTTCTAATACTTAATTCAAGTAACTAATAAAGATCATGAATAGAACAGGGCATAAAAAGGAGCCTTGGGATATGCCATTAACCATTTTTTTCTGGCTTGATGCAAAGCCTTGACATACACTAGTTGGGCATGATTGTTCAGCCATTTCTGTATCCATCTAATGGTAACAAACCATTTTATGATTCCATTTATTAGAATACCATGAGATATTTTGTTGAACGCTTTGCTATAATCTAAATATGCTATGTTCATTGCATTCTTGCAAACAGCTAAACCGGTCAGTGTCAAAAAAGAAGATTCTTGATTAAACTATGCTGGCTCTTGCCAAGCAATTTTTTTTTTCTTTGTAAAAAGAAATGCTGGCAAACTGCCTTCTTAATAAACCAGTACTATACTTGTCTTCATTTCTCCCAACCCTGAAACCCAGAGGACACCACGAGCTAGTCTGTTCTTGCCTTTTCCTTGCAGCTGATTAATAGGAGAGTGGAAAGAACATCATCCAACCATTGTCCAACCCACCCACCCAGCCCAATCTATTACCCTGGTTTGTAGTAATACTAATCCCACAGGCAAAAAAAAAATGAATTGCAAGAATGCCACTGCCTTCAGCTCCATGTTTTACAAATGTTTGCATTATTTGGAAGGTTACTGTGATAGGGAGCAATGGAAGGGAAGGTAGATTGAAAAAATATGAAGCATGGCATTGACCTCCTGGAAGAAACCTTCCCTTATTGCCAACTCCTTTGTTGCAACTCACAAGCTACATACTGAGGTTGCCTAGTTTCTGCTACATGATTAATGAAATATATAATACTGCCATTGTAGAGTACTGCTTGTAATCCTTTGAATGATGGTCACATTTTGAATTTGGAGAGCATACCCTGAGCCTTCTTACAAAACAGTTGCCTTGGTTTTCCTGAATGCAAGTGACCAATTTACTAGAATGTGAATTCAGTGAGGTTGCTTCCCCACATCCCCACTCACTTCCATGATTTTTTAAAAATTATTTCTTCTTATCTTTCTCTTTTTTTTCTGGATAGATCTGCACACTTGTAAAGCAAAATTGTAAAGCTGCTGTTCACCCTGTTGACCCATGACTGTTGTGCTAGGTTTTCCACCAACCATATTGTGAAGTTCTCAGATGATACAACAGTAGTGGGCCTTATTCATGATGACAATGAGGGTGCTTACTGCAAGGAGGTTGAGGGTTTGGTGAACTGGTATAAGTTAAACAGCCTAGTTTTAAATACCGGAAAAGCTAAAGAGATCATTGTCGATTTCAGAAAAGGCAGGCACAGCCACACTTCTCTGTGCATTAATGATTCACCTGCATCCAATTCCTGGGTGTGCAGTTAATAAGTAGGCTGGCTTGATCGCTGAACAGCGAGACACTGGTGAAGCGGGCACAGCAGCGCCTGCATTTTCTGCATCGCATGAGAAAAGCACATATTCCTTCCCCTGTCCTTCCCACTTTCTACAGAGGGACGATCGAGAGCATCCTGTCATACAGCATCACAGTCTGGTTTAGAAGCACCACTGCTTCAGACAGGAAGGCGGTACAGAGAGTGGTGAGGATGGCTGAAAAGATTATTGGCAGTTCCCTCCCTTCCATCCAAGACATAGCACATAAGTGTTGCTTGAGCAGGGTCTGTAAGATTGTCTGGGACACTACACATCCTCTTCATGACCTGTTTTCCTTGTTACCTTCTGGGAGGAGGCTCCGTGGTATCCGAAGCAGAACATCCAGATTCAGTCACAGTTTTGTTCCGTACAGTATTAACCTTGTGAACTCTAAAGGTTCCTCCTCACGTTAAGTACTCAAGATGGACAGTGATTAATATTTATATGTTGCTTATATGTAAGGGTGTATGTCTATACATATGTTGTATATAGTATGCTTAAATATGTGTTATGTATGTGTACAATTTGAGACTAAATTTCATTTTTAATGTGTGCCATTGTGCCCACAGTAAAAAATGACAATAAAGGTTATCTGTCTGTCTGTCTATCTATCTATCTATCTATCTATCTATCTATCTATCTATCTATCTATCTATCTATCTATCTATCTATCTATCTATCTATCTATCTATCTATCTATCTATCTATCTATCTATCTATCCATCAAACAACCAACAGTGTATTTACTAACAATTATTTATCTATATGGGAACTACTATAGAAGCATTATTGGAAATATAAATTATGTTCTGTTTTGCATCACAGTAGCTTCTTTATTTTAAAAAATTAAAATAATCTAAATTAAATGAGGTAGGGCAGGAGCAAGAGGTGTGACTGGGTAGGAGAAGAAGGGAAATAAATGAGATCAACCCTTCTCCATTACTGTATGTTATTTACACAAGCTTTTAGTGGTTGTAGTGTTCTACTGCCCAGACAAAATTTTGGTCTGGATATCTCTGCATAGATAACACTCTTTTGGCAGTCTGACAAAGGTTTGTAAACATATTCGTGGCTGCTGACATTTTTCAAGGCGGCAAATAACAGAAACACCTCTGATTCTATTGATTTCACATTGTGTAGTCCTGTAGCTATTTATTGTATCTGGCAGCATCTGAAAGGATATGAAATTTTCAAACTAGAATGCATGCACAAAAAATATGTATTGAAATGCAGAGCAATTTGTTGCAGTTACTGGTTTTACTGCAGGGAGGTGGAGACTAAGAAGAATTTCTTTGTATACACTACATGTAGCATTACTCAACTAGAATCTCTGGTATATAGGCACATTCTCATCCTTCTGTTTTGAAATTATTTCTGGTCAGAAATAATCTCCAAAACAGAAGGATGGGGAATCCGCCTGTATGCCACAGATTCTGGTTGAGTAAATACTACATACAGTGTATAGAAGGAAATTCTTCTTAGTCCCCACATTAATCATCTGGTGATTCTTTGAGGATGCCTTTTTTTCTAGACAGGTTTAATAGGTATCTAAGTTCTTTTAGTTTGATCCAACGTGTACCATATGACATCTTGATGGCCGCTGATGATGAGGCTAAAGCAAAAACATTTATTGTGAATGCATTATTACAAAAGGCAGCTCACTAATTTCCTTAATCCCCAGCACAGGGGAAACTCTGGAGTGCTTTTCTGCAGCTGCAATTTATATTGCTTGCACAAGAGGGTGAGTGCACATGAGAAGCAGAGGCAATTTTGATTTTCCTATAGCTTGATTTCTATTCATCCTGTAGCTCTCTCCAAATGCCCACCTTACTAATTTAGCAAATGGATAAGACTACCCATGCACCACAGTTAACTTTAGGCAGCGAAGCAGAATAAAAATGCAAATACAATTATCAAAATCCATTACCACAGGAAAAAATAGATAAAGTCAAGGCCCCATGAAAATTGCACATCCATAGGTCAAATACAGCTATGCCAGTTCCATTTAACATCCTGGCCCCAATGACCGAGCACCTTCTAAAACATTTTCCCTTGCTTCTAATTCTGTCCTTTCTGTCTGAAATGAAATTGGGCTGCATGTGTGCATGTGTAACAGAAGTGGAGATGCAAGGATTTTTTTAAAAGATTCCTGTTACTAGAAATTTATGAAGTGTCACTACAGAAAGTTGCATTTTAATCCAAGATAAATTACTGTCTTGAAGATCTCCCATTTTGAGATTTTGGTAGCAGAATTAATATGTTTGTGAAGGTCTTTATGCAAATCGTCTACATTCAGATCCCATAATCCCAGGTTGGAAATCAACATGTCTGGGGTTTATGCTCTGAACTTTTCAGATTTATTTATATGTATTGGGCCGGTTTTGCTATTGCCAGCAATGGGGTGGGCGCGGCTTTCACGTGACTCGTCCGGCCCACGAGCTGGCAGTTTGACACCCCTGATTTAATATATATCATTTACAGAGGTTATACAATTGCAGATATACAAATTTAATTCAAATAAAGCATCAGCAAATACATATACAGGGCAATTCGGAAATAAACCTCCGTTTTGTTATCAATGACAGACACTTGCAGATACAGAACTTTTATTATTCACATTACAAAACTACAACATTACATTACTTTTTGGCATAATCGCCATTCAAATTGAGGCACTTGTCATAACGTCTTACAAGTTTTGAAATTCCTTAGTAATAGTTGTTCGGCGCCAAATCTTGGCTATGGGGGTGTGATCAAAAACATCCCAATGGAACTGCTTCAAAAGTTTTTGGGTGTATCTAGCAGTATGCGGGCAAGCATTATTGTGAACCACAACGGAAGTCAGCATGCTCCAATGCTTGTTATGGATGGCTCGTTTGAGTTTTCAAACGTTTCACAGTAGACTTCTGAATTGATGGTTGAACCACGCTCCATGAACTTCACTAGCAGTACTCCTTTGGCATCTTCAAATTTGGCGGGATTTTCTATGGCACCACTTCCGGTATGGTGTTGGGTCACAATAATGCTTGTCCACACACCGCTAGATGCACCCAAGAACTTTTGAAGCAGTTTCGTTGAGAGGTTATTGATCACCCCCCCCATAGCCCAGATTTGGCGGCTACTACTAAGGAATTTCAAACCTTGTAAGACGTTATGACAAGTGCCTCAATTTGAATGGTGATTACATCGAAAAGTAATGTAATGTTGTAGTTTTCTACTGTGTATAATAAAAGTTCTGTATCTGTGTCATTAACCAAACAGAGGTTTATTTCTGAATTGCCCTCGTGCATACACACACACACACACACACACATATACACACACACACATACACACACACACAAAATCCAATAATGGAGATAATATATTAAATTAAGACAAAGCCGTAATAAGATCATCATAATATGGAGCCATAGAATTGCAATGGGATAGATGTTATAATTCAAAAGTATCTAAAGGAGAGCTTTAGATACTTGAGTAATGAAGTGGAACAGTAAATAGTGTTTAAATTAAGAATAACTTACTTTTCTAACACTTCCTCCACTTAGTTATGTGTTCCAAAATACAATGATTCAGTACCAAAATTACTAAATGAGCATCATGATACCACAGTACAAGTGGTGCTTTTTTGTATGTGCATCATAGTGCAAATACAGAGTATCTAAATGACAGAGTTTGCATCACAGAACATATTTCATCATTTGATTCTTCAGCTGATGCCCATGCCCTCCTCAATACATTACAGAGTTTATCTAGCACTAAGTCTTTAAAGGTTTTTTTTGCCCTTTTTAGACAGAATAACCAAATTAGGTTTTTCAGATACATTCATTAAATTATTCAGTATGTGTCTAAATATTATTGGGAAAACTGGTGAACCTGATGAAATTGCACTTTCCTATACTGATTTTTTGGTAGAAAAAGTGGGTTTGCAGAAAAGGCATAAAAACTACTTTAGACTTGTTAGCAGAACATCTGCAGCACTTTTATAAACGTTAATCACTATAAGAAACATTAATTAGTAGGAGAATTGCAAGGAATGCTTTGATAGGATTGAAGAAACATTTTATGTAAGAAGAAAGAAATTTTGCAGTGTTCTACTATGTGGGATAAAAAAGGGGGGCTTAGAAATGTTCTTTGATTATTACCAAGTAGAATGGAATACAACTTAAGAGTTACTTTGAAGTATTGAGGTCAAAATGACCAGAACAAACTGGAAAAAAAAGTTAAATGAACACAATACTTAACTACATATATAAAAACAAGTCAGATTTACTAGACGTCAAAGTTGGAAAGGAAGTTGATTTTCCCCCTTGATTTTCCATCTTGACTTTCAGTGATAATATAGTCAATTTAAATGAGGGGCTTTGGATATTCTGGATAAGGTTATATTTCTCCCTTTCAACCAGTCTTTTGAAGGTGATGGGTTGCAATTGCAACTCCCAGAATTCTCAGCCACAATGCTTGGGATGTTGTAATGCCAATTATGGCCATAACTTAAGGACTACAGGTAGTCCTTGACTTATGACCACAAGTGAGCCCAGAATTTATATTGCTAAGTGAGAAATTTGTTAAGCGAGTTTTGTCCCATTTTCTTGCTACATTTGTTAAGTGAATCACGGCAGTAGTTAAATTAGTAACGTGGTTGTTAAGTGGATCTGGCTTTCCCCATTGACTTTACTAGTCAGAAGGTCGCAAAAGATGATCACATGACCCTAGGACACTGCAACCATAAACACGAACCAGTTGTCAAGCATTTGAATGTAAATCATGTGACCAGTGGTGGGATTCAGCCGGTTCGCACCAGTTCGGCAGAACCAGTAGCTAATTTTTTGTTGCCCAGGCCCAGAATGGACTTCCGGAAGCGGTATCCACACAGAGAACCAATTGTTCACATATTTGAATCCCACCACTGCATGTGACTATGGGGATGCTACAGTGCTGATAAGTGTGAAAAATGGTCATAAGTCACTTTTTTCAATGCCGTTGTAACTTTGAACGGTCACTAAATGAACTGTTGTAAGTCGAGGACTACGTGTATTTATATATATAAAAGCTATTACAGTCTGCCCAAACTGACCAAAGGCATGAATTGCCTGAGATGAAAGAACTGATAGAATCCATTTATTCCACGTGCAGAAGCCAAGAGGACCAGCTGCTGAATGAAGACCTACTTAATATTGCTGACAGGATATTTAGTACTACACCTAACAGATGAGGCTAGCTTAAGGGATATGCAACACCCAGCAATTTCTTCATTAAAGAATCACGGACACTGGGAGTTATTCAGTATACAGTCTTAATAAATAAGAGTAAGAATAATAAAACGACCCAGAATCTCAGAAAGTATTTTGATGGGATTTTTGCTGGAGCTGTTGCTAAAGGGAAGGCTTGAAATCTGCAGTACTGACAACTCTCATTAACTTTGGACAAGCCTAGAAGAGACTTTCATTCCAGGTTTGCCTGTTGATGACTATACATCATAGAGTTATCATAGACTTCTCCCTTCCTCTCTGCCAGCCCCTTTATCCTAGCGGATTTTATTAATTTGTAGAGAATTTTATTTTATTTTTTTAAATGGAGCTTCCTAACCCAAGTGGCCTCCAGGTATGCCAACATTCTCAGTGGTCTGCTTGGCAAATTCTGGGACTGGAAGAGCACAAAGTACCAAACCTCATCTTAATCCCCCCCCCAAGGGATGTTTCAGCACTGAACATAAGGAGACTCTGTTCCCTTTTCAAAAAGCAAGGTGGTTGGGAACTTCCTAAAAGCCTATAGATTTTCCCCTCCCCCAATGTTTCATCTAAGTTACCTTAACAATTTTGCAAATGGGTAAACTTTTCTTGTGGCAACTATGTTGTGTGGTCATGTCTGCAAGACTCTGTCAAAATTCTAAATGTGTCCCAATTCAAATATAGTTTGAATATAATCTGAATCTTCTATGTTTAATGTTAATGAATGAACGTTAAAAAATGATTCCTCAAAAAAAAAAAAAGACTACAGATTCATATTTGTTACAGCATTAAGTCATTTTTTGCTAAAATTATATATGATCATTCCTGTTGGAAAACAAATCAGAATTAAATGCAGTGTTCCTTGAGCATTTACATTTCAATAGATCTGTATGCAGCCTCCTGACAGGTAAAAAAAAGTCCAGCTGGAATGTCTATGTTGTCCTGTTCTGAGTTTTCTGCTCTACTCAAAATGAACTGTCCTAAGAGGGACTCTTCTCCCCTGCCGCCGCCCCCCCACTTTAGCTGCCATTTCCTTCAGTTCCATGTTCTTTTGTCTTTAAAGTCCTTGCTTTGTCAATATGTACTTGTTTCCAACACCTGGATTATATGATTGGAATATTTTTATAATTTGCTGGCTGGGTCTGCAATACATCCGTAGAGCCTCAGACTAGGAAAAGATGAGTTAACGCCTCTCTTCATGATCTGCTTGTTCCAGATCCATAATTCTGAATGTGGGTGGATCCTTTGTGTTTTGAGAATTCTGTTTTTTTCACTCCTGTGGCCCAATGCTGTATGAAATTTTTCAGTTTAGAATCTTTGATATCCCTGAACAACCTGGAGAAAAATTTGTCAGAGATTTATTATGATTTGCAACCACTCTTCTTTTATTATCAACCTTTTTAAAAAGATGCACCAATTTCCTTTTCAGTCATATATTTTAGTCATTTGTATTTTACTTAAAAACATATTAGCTTTTTACAATTTCCATTCTTTTAATGCCTTCACTTTATCTGATTCTCTCCAACCGTTCTTTTTTTTCCTATTAGAAAGCAGATTGAAAAATTTATGAACTTCATTTGCAATGGTGCTAATTCTTTATGTCTCTTTGCTTTCATCCTATAAAAGGTAGTATTTTTTTAAGCTGATGAAAGGAAATAGTCTTAAATCAGCATGAAATTTATATTTAAACATATACAGCATTGGATTTATATCCTGCCTTTTTCCCAAGTAGCTAGAGGGCTCCCTTCATATTATTCATACCACAACTACAGCAAGTGGAAAATAAACCAGTGAACTTCTGTGGGTGAAGTTGGACTTGAACAGTGTTGTCCAGTCCTAAGTGAAAGTGAAAACAAATGAAAGCTTGGCAATTAACACTATTGATATTTGCAATTTGAAAATAATACGATTATTCTAATAAAAAAGTATCCTGTATATCTTGGGTAAGACCAATCTTGATAACAGCTGTGTTAATGGTAGGAACCATATTTTCCTTGCTTCACTTGCAGAATGCTTTAGCTTCTTGGCTGGTTTAGTGTAATTATTCTAATGCCACGATACTCAGTGTAGTAAGAGAAAAATCAATTAATAAACTAGAACAGGCATCCTCAACCTCCAGGCTGCGGCTCACTACCAGGCCATGGCCTGTTTGGAATTGGGTTGCGGAATGGCTGGCTGGAGCACACGTGTGTGCATGCAACTCAACCTTGGCAGGCCAGTGGGGGCAGGCGTGTGTGTGCACCAACCCGCTGCCCACACAAGTAAAACTGCATGCGTGCATGCTGGCCCGTCACTTATCCAAAGGCTGCATGCACTGTGAGCACATGTGCGCCGACCTGCCACCTGTCCAACTGGACCTCCAAGCCTCAAAGTTTAGGGACTATTGAACTAGAACTATGCCTTACCTGCCTAAGTGCTTATCCATATCTTTATCACAATCTAAATTATCATATTTTTATTAGACCTGTTACTGAAACATCTCATGACTGTAAACTGCACTCCTACCCTGCACTTGGGTAGGATTAATTCCAAAGAATGTGAAATTTAGTATGATTTAATTTGAAATATTCATTATTTCAATTCATAGGTCTCACATTTGCAAGTATGGCAGTTGTGTCTTAAATATAGTTACTTGGATTGTTCTCCATGGACATAATTTCATATTAAAAATTAGAATACAGCAGGAACTTTTGAAAAAGTTACTCAAGGGTCCACAGATCATGCATCTCTGCAATGGACAATATTACTCTACTTTAAGAGGATATATTTCCCAGGATATAGCATTGCAAGGGAGCAATTTGTGTTTATACATCAGGACTTTAAATTATTATTTTATCTGCAATTTTCAGGGTGATTTGCAAAAGTTAAAATAGAATAAGAGTGTGGGTGTGTGTTTTCAAATCAAATGACAAACTGACACCAGCTTGGATTAAGAAGCCAATGTGTGCGTGGCCTTGACAGATGGCAAAACGTTTTTGAGTGGGTGGGCTATAAGTATTTTAAATAAATAAGTTTCTGATTCTGATACTTGCATCATGAAACTCAGAAAGGAATGTATAACATCTTCCTGTGCCTTCCCATTACAACTGGCTTATCTTTAATGAGGATGTGGCGTTATATCATGCTGTGAATTTTACTCCTAATTTACAGAATCTAGATCCTTTTTATTTTTCTGGGTAGCAGAATTCTGGAGAATAATGCTGAAAGCATAATGCGTTCCAAGAAATGCATTTTTAAATAGTTGCTCTACTTGATTTTAGACATTTCCTCCTTTCCTAACTTTTAAATTTCATCTTTTATCTTTGAAATTAAAGAGAATTTTCTGAATGTGCATTTTGTCCTTTAATGTGCATTTAAAGATCTTAACCTAACTGTTTTCTTCCCCTGGAAGAAAAAGTAATACATTGTGCCAATTAGTACAGGAAATTAGGTGCCTGTGAAGACATTTTCTTTCTGATTGCTTGCATTTAAGTCTGATTATGCTTGAATCAGCCAAACATCACAGAGTACTCTGCATAGTGTAGTAATTTCTTATCTGAGACAGGCATTGGCATGCAGAAAAGGCACCTTCTAAATCTCTTAAAAACTGGAGGCAATTTTTATTCATTGCTGCCTCCATAAAGACTAGAAACTGTATATATTTTCTTATCACTCCCTCAGAACATAACATAGGCTTGATGGATGCCTACTTTTGATTTGAACTGTTTTTCCCATGTCTTATTGACATTTTGCTGCAGCCACTCTTTTGTTCACTAGTAATTTTTGGAAAAAATTAGAAGAGTAAGAATTTATTTCCAGACATAAAGCAATTTTCTGGAGATACAGAATAAATGCTTTCAAAACAGTATTAAAATGGCTTATATGACATCAGGTTTTGGGGGCTCATCATAGCAGACCAATAGAAGGTTCTTAAAGTATTGAATTTGTGAATTTTTCTGTGAGTTCCCTCTATGCTGTCAGTAGAAAAGAAATGTAAAATTTATGCTTATTTCTTTAGTAACATTAACCAATGGTGCCAGTGTAACCATAGCAATAGCAATACCAAATCAATAGTACCAGTGTAATTCAGGCTAGCAGTAGAACCAGTTTGGTGTAATGATTAAGACACCAGACTAGAAACTGGAGACTGTGAGTTGTAATCCTGTCTTAGGTACACAAGCCTTCTTGTGCCTGTCAGTCTCTCTCAGGCCTAGGAAGCAGGCAATGGCAAACCACTTCTGAAAAGCCTTGCCAGCAAAAGTGCACAGGCTAGTCCAAGCAGTCACCAAGAATCCCCCCTCCCTCACACACACATACTCCTCACAGTCTAAATATTGATGTCCCTGAGATTGTAGGATTATAAATATTTGAAGGCAAGGCATTCCCTTTTAACATCATTTATACAATATCTATTATTGCAGTCAAAGCCAAATCGCCCTTCCAATTTTCAAGGGAAATTAAATCTTAGAGTCCTCAATATTTACAGCAGTCAAAGTTAAAGTTCTTCATTTGGTGTTATGAAAAGTATTCCGATCTGTGAATTGTTCAGATATTATGACTGAACTAAAATAGTATCGTAGAATCACTTCTTTTTTAGCCTTCATGTGATATGAATGTTCTAAAATGGAAGAGAATCCACCTTATCCTTGAAATGATTTTCTTTGGAGAAATAAAGGATAAATGAGAGATAGTTTGAGGAAGTGTTTGGGCTGTCATCCTCTATTCTCAGAGTGTACATAGATTTTCACAGCATATTCTTTTTCCAAGGTAGGCACTATATTCTTACTTTGTATTTTTTTTTTTAAAAAAGATAAAAATTATTTCATCCAATTATTTATTGTATGCCCAAGAAAGTAAATAAATGATTAGCCTGAATCAGCCATCCTCCCCACTTAAATTAAACATAATTTAAACTGTTATCCTGATGTTTTCATTCGTTCATATATATTTGTGAGATGGATGGCATATCAATTTAATAAATAAAAATAAATGCCTCTCACAACATGTTTTTGTAAAGAGTAGGGAGAAATACCACGTAATGGAATCAGTGGTGGGATTCAAATATGTGAACAACCGGTTCTCTGTGTGGATGCCGCTTCCGGAAGTCCATTCTGGGCCTGGGCAACAAAAAATTAGCTACCGGTTCTGCCAAAGTGGTGCGAACTGGCTGAATCCCACGACTGAATGGAATACAGTAGTGAATTGGCAGAATTAGTTTTCATCACACTTTGATACCTCTTGTTAAAATTTGAATTATAGGGCATTGAACTGCATGAATGGAGTGAAGCCGCCATCTTTAAAATAAGCAAGATTATCTTATAGCAGATTGTTGTCTAAACTCACAACAGGCTGAATCTTTTAAAAAAAATCTTTCATAAACATCCCCCCCTTCCCATTCTTCTGAATGTTTGAAAACAAAACAGTGTTTCTGTTACAGATTTATGCCAAAAATATAATCTGCTCTAGTGATCCAAATGATCAGTGAATCACAAAGCACCATCTGTACCATCAATGAAAGGAGTAACAAAATAGTTAAGAGTCAACCTTTTCCCATAGCTAAAGGGGCATCAGCCCTAATTAGCAAACAGAATGATGCTCAATAGACTTTTAAGATTTGACTGGCATGCTAGAACAGGAGTAGTGGAAGACTTATTTAATCTTTTAGGATATTTTTTATTAATGACACTATTTTATTATATTAATGGATAGCCTTTATATTTAAATGCAAACATATAACATGGAAGAAAAATATAACAAACTTAAAAAAAATGACCTGCTTCCTCCCAGCTGCTCTGTTCTCCTGAAATTATTGATACTTTTTCAGGATATCCTTCCCATCTCATAAGATATCCACATTGTAATAATTGACATTCTGAACATTATAATTTATTTTATTAATTGTAAGCATGTTTCACCGATGAATTCTGCTGAAGGATGTTATGATGACAAATGGAGAAAACCAAAAGCACGACATTTAAGCATCCAGAGGGTTTGCAGCAAATATAGGGAAAGAGTCTTGTAGCATCATTATACCTGCACATTCATTAGTGCATGACATTTTGAGTACCGTGATCCACTTCATCATTAAAACTAAATGATAATCTATTATTATAGTGTTCTAGTTATTATAATGTTTAGTTTACCACCAAGAAGCATAAAAGATGAATTGGATGCACTCAACAACCTGGTGTATACATCAAAAAGGGGTTTGTTTTTTTGTGGATAAGGAGATTCACATAGACTTCAGTATGTATTATATATACATATATACATGTATAATATGCTGGGAGGGGGATATTTCAATGGTTAATTTCAGTCAGGGCTGTCTTGTTCTCTCTTTTTTAATATTTTAATTGTTTTAATCTGGTGTTATATATTGTAAGCCATGTAGAGTCCACTGGATTGGTCCATCTACATTGCATGTAATTAAACAAAATAGCAGTAACAATAATGCCTTGATGGCTGTTATGACCCAGGTGATCAAGATAAGTACTTTATTTCTCTTAACAAATGTTCCAGCCAATGGCCCTCCAATAACTGCTAGGTCTTCATCCTCACACTACCCTGAAGGCAGCCATCCTCCGGCTCCCAAACACAGCCCTGGTAGTACAAAGAAAGCCCCCAGAGTAGGAGCATGCTCACAGGTCCAATCCACCAGGCAGGGTCCAGGCACAAGACAAGGGCAGTCCTTAGGACAAGAAACAGGTCCCAGAAAAGAAGCAGTTCCAAAGCCCCAGTGAAGCAAAGGCGAGGTCCAAAACAAGATACGAAGAGCCAATTCCAAGCGAGGCAGGGCAAGGCAAGGCAAGGCAAACAGCAACAGGCACAAGTAAAAGCCAGGGGAGGGTAAGCCAAAGCAAACAATTGTTCCTGGCTAAGACTACCTCCCCATCGCTTCTCCTTAAGTTACTCTCCTCCAGGTGTTCCTTGTGAGGAGGGGTGGGGCAACCTCCTCCGGAGTAGCCTTGCAGCCCTTCTCTGGGTTTGCCTACACTCCATTCTCCTTGCCCTTGGATCAGTGGAGTTGGCAGCTGTGCTTCATCAGAGGAGATTGGCTGCCTATCAGCACCACTGTCTGTGCTGGCAGGTAGCTCTCTGTCTGGTGGACCATCTCTCCCAATGCCTGAGGGATCTGGGACAGCACTGTCCTCAGCCCCTGGCGTGCCTTCCCTGTCTGACAGTCCCACCTCCAACTCTTCTTCCTCCTCCTCCTCCTCCTCCTCCTCTGAACGTGCCTCTGAGGGGGCCATGACACTGGCTGGGGATCTAAATGGTTTTGATTGTACTTTAACAATTAAGATTTTTCAGTAAGTTATTATTCTATTCACATTTAGGCTATTAGTGCTATTGCATTGAGAGGACTTGCTCCTGTGTATAATATATTTAGTGTTCACCGTAGACCTTATATGTATTACTGAGGTTAATACCCAGATAGGTTTACAATGGAATTGTAATTCTAGCCACTATCTGTCTTCCTCTTTTGGTTTTTTTAAAAAGTAACTTTCAGTGATAGTCCATGTTCTTCTTATATCATTCTGCTTGCTTTGAAGTGAGTGATTTTTATCTTCAAACTGATTTTAATACAAGTTTTATTTCCCTTATGATTTATACATTTTTTGTTTTTAAAAAAGCTTACATTTTCATAAAAAGTGAAAAGAAAACATTCATGTCAGGACTGGGACAACAGAAATTCTGAAATAAAAGTGCCAAGTAAACCTGCATAAAATCAGTCCTGTGAGTGGGTTTGGTTTGATTCCATTCATTATGACAACCCACGTTCTTCCTTTGCAATCTGCAGTATGATGATAGCAATATATTCAGCCTGAGCAATAGGTTTTGCAGAGCAGATAGTTTAAGGTTAAATGCTTTGTTTGGACTGCATATGTGTTTCATTTGTTTTGGATTAAGTGAAATTCACGTGTAATTTTAGCATCAGCTACTAATATAGGAAACATAATTTTCCCTTATTCAAAAGATTGTTGGAGATAAAATATGTTTTATTTTGTGATACGTAGAATTTGTTTTTCCTTTAACATTTTTCATTTAATGTGAATGTATGTGATTCAGTTAAACATTTGGCATAGATTCTGTAATTACAGCTTGGACTTAAAAAACCTAAAAATAAAATGGATTTAATATTCTGATTCTGATTTGAACTTTTTTCCTATAATGTTTGTTAGTTAAGAAAATCTATCTATCTATCTATCTATCTATCTATCTATCTATCTATCTATCTATCTATCTATCTATCTATCTATCTATCTATCTATCTATCTATCTATCCATCCATCCATCCATCCATCCATCCATCCATCCATCCATCCATCCATCCATCCATCCATCCATCTATCTAATCTTACATTGTCCATCTCACTCACAGAGTGATTCTTCAAGTTTTTACTCTAGATTCTGAGATAGCAGTTTTTGATGATTGTTTTTAAACCTTAGATAAGGCTTATCGAACAGTCTTGACCTATTTTTATAAAAAGTGTGGATATGCATTTAACAAATGATAAATGCATGTCCTGAAGATATCTTATTAGCAAAGGGGATGGACTATGCAATAGAGGATTCTAAACTGTGGAAGTTTATTTCTTAAATTCAATAGAAAGGAAAACTCCGTTTGTAAACAGAGCTTTTATCTTCACTGCTGTAACTGGGAAAATCTCTGACATATACCGGAACTCTGTTTCTACATCCTAGTGCAGTGATGGCGAACCTTTTAGAGACCCGAGTGCCCAAAAACTGGCCCCGCCCACGCTCCACCCCCCTGCCCCGCTCCTGCTCTGCCCCCCATCCCCCGCCCCGCCTGCCCACAGGACCACTCACCACCTCCAGGGCCCGCCGCAGATCGCCCAGGCATCCCAGCAGCACTATGGTGGCCACATCCTCTGCCCGTGCCCTGCAGCATCAACTGTATGATGGGGACTCTGTGAGGGCAGAGTCTTGTCTATGCTGCCTGGCTGCCATGTCCTTGGCTGCGCTGCTCCGTGTGGGCCATGCTCAAGGGCGACTCTCCTTCAGGGGAGCTGCTGGAGAGGAGGGGGTCGCGGGGGGAGGCGAGGCTGGGGCAACGGCACGTGTGCCCACCGAGAGGGCTCCGAGTGCCGCCTCTGGCACCCGTGCCATAAGTTCGCCACCACTGTTCTAGTGCAATACATTTTGTGAATGGGGGTAAATGAAGGCAATAAATGGCTAGTCCTTTCTGATTTGCTGTGTCAGAGGAAAATTGTATGATGAAGTAATTGTGAGTTGCCCATGATATATCAGTTTACCATTTCAATCCATAAGATGTCTATCTGTGCCAGTTTGGTAAGTATACTGGTAGCAGTGTTCATTGCCAGACTTTTTACTCCAGAGAAGTAAGCAGTGGGGTACCACAAGGTTCCATCTTAGGCCCAGTAATCTTCAATATCTTCATAAATTTATTTTACAAAATTTATATGCCGCCCTTCTCCCCATGGGACTCAGGGCGGCTCACAGCATGTTAAAACAATATACAGAATTACCCCTTCTAAAAACCAATTAAAATCCAAATATTAGTGGCTGTGACTATTTAAAATCATTAAAAATTATCCCTATTTAAATTATCCCTATTTAAAATGACTTAGATTAGGGAAATGAAGGGGAACTCATCAAATTTGCAGATGATACCAAACTGACAGGAGTAGCCAACACCACAGAAGACAAACTCAGGATCCAAAAAGATCTTGACAAACTTGAACAATGGGCCCTATCCAACAAAATGAGCTGCAATGTGGAGAAAAGCAAAGTTTTACATTTAGGCAGGAAAAATCAAAGGTACAAGTACAGATTGGGCAAGACCTGGCTCAAAAACAGAAACTGTGAGAGGGACCTTGGAGTCCTAATGGATGATCCTATGAGCCAGCAATGTGCAGCAGCAACCAAAAAAGCTAATACAATCCTGAATTGTATAAACAGAGGCATAGAATCAAAATCACACGAAGTATTAGTACCGTTTTATAAAATCCTAGTAAGACAACACCTGGAATACTGTAGCCAATTTTAGTCACCATATCACAAAAAAGATGTTGAGAGTTTGGAAAAAATTCAGACAAGCAACTAAAATGATCAAAGGCCTGGAGACTAAAATGTACGAAGAATGGCTGTGGGACATGGGTTTAGCTAGTATAAAGAAAAGAAGAAATAGGGGAGACATGATAGCAGTATTCCAATATTTGAGGGGCTGCCATAAAGAAGAGGGGGTCACATTATTCTCCAAATCACCAGAGGGAAGGACGAGAAATAATGGTTGGAAACTGATCAAAGAGAGAAGCAACCTGAAATTAAGGAGAAATGTCCTGACAGTAAGGACAATTAACCAGTGGAACAGCTTGCCTCCAGAAATCGTGGTCGCTCCATCACTGGAGATTTTTAAGAAGAGACTAGACCATCACATGTCTGAGATGGTATAGGTCAGTGGTGGCAAACCTATGGCATGGGTGCCAGAGGCGACACTCAGAGCCCTCTCTGTGGGCACACGCACCGTCGCCCTAGTCCTAGGCCTTCAGCTGAGTTTTATAAAACCTTTTCGCTTTAGGCCTCCGCCTCCGTGTGCAAAAAAAAAAAGGTTCAATCAGTCAATTTCAACTTCTTGCAGGAAAAAAAAAAGATCTTGCAAAGTTGGAATTGATTGATTGAACTTTTTAGTCCCACCCAGTCTGCTGTTACCATCGCAGCCACGCCCACCCAATGGGCCACACCCACCCGGCACCCGACGATGCATAAGTGGGTTTTGGGTTGCAGTTTGGGCACTCAGTCTCTAAAAGGTTCGCCATCACTGTTATAGACATATAGTAGGGTAGCAGAATAAAGAAAGGAATTTGGAGGGATGGGTAGGTGAGTGATTCTGAAAGAAAAGCAACTTTAGGTTCAGAAGGGATGGCTTGGATTCTTGGATTTCCAAGAACTTTGCTAATAAAAGTGGATATTTTGCCTAAAAGATTTTCAGTTTCTAATCAAGTTCTTCTGATGCTTAAAAAAAAGACCTCACAGTTCATAGAGAGACTAAATGAGACTATTTTACAGAAGAAGAATATTTTAAAAGAATGAATATTTTAATAACAATTTGGGTAAAGGCACAGATTTAATGACTGTTTGGGAAGTGAACAATTTATGAGAGTTTTGAGGGGCTATTTCATCCAATATAATCTTTGAGAAAAGAAGCTCAAGAAAAGATGCAAAAAATGTTAGATGAACTTAAAAAGAATTAATCTAACTTACAGAGTTAGATTCTAAAATTTTACACCAAATTAAACTATTACTCCAACAATTATCTATGTTGACCATTGAAATAAAATTGAATTATACAAAACAACAATATTTTAAGTTTACAAATAAACCAGGAAGATGATTGGCACATAAATTGAGAAAAGAAAGAAAAGACGATAATTGGTAAAATCCAGGAGGCCAAGACAATTTTGACAGATAATGACTCTATTAAATTCATTATGTAATTTTTACTCAAATTTGTACAAGAAGGATGTGGACTTACAAAAAAATTGATAAATATCTCTTAAAACAATAACTACCAAAGCTTGCACAGGTGCAAAAACAACTTATGAACAATCCTATAACTACTTTTGAAATATCAGATGCCATTAAAAAAAGGCTTGGGTCCAGACAGGTGGCCTTGTATTGACCAAGACAAACAGTTAACAATGTGTCTTTCCAAACTGTATTTGGGGACTGAGACTACATTGGGAGATGTATTTGAGCTTTGGATGAATCTATTTGTTTTGGTGTTTTAAGAGATCATAGTTTTTATGATTTATTACTATATTGTATTTTGTATGTATTATTTATCAATCAGAAATAATATGAATAATATATTACATTATTATATGTTGCTTGATGACTGAATGACATAAAAATATTGCTAATCAATCAAATAAATAAATATGAGGACAGAGATATTAACCAAGTATACATTTTTTCCCTTCCGTGGAATAAACTATTTGCCAAAAATACCATTAGTCTTTCTAGACCAATGCAGAAACTGACCTAGGTAGCCTTTGCAAAGTCTTCCACTTCGACCATTTTGCTTTCTTTTAAATTCTCTGAATCTGGTAACTTAATGTGTTTGAATACAGGTTCCTTGTCCTGACAGCTTTCAGTGGGGGAGCTAAAGTAAACAAATCCCCTCTGCCACATACTTTTTGTTTTTTGTTTTAGCTAGGAAAATAAAGGGCACCAAGATTAAGGGAAATATTTTTGAAGGTTAAAAGGGCATGTATATTCTTATAGTTCCAGGAAATTTTCATGAAAAATGGATGCCCAGGGGCCCTTTGTAGTTTTAAAATATCTATTTCTGATTGAATTTAAAGGTCATACATTTAGGGTATGGTAGAACAGAAATGAATCTAGGAACCCAAGGTATATCCATACTTAAACTTTGAAAATGCTTTTAAATTGTAATGTTTGAACTATTTAAAGCAGTGACTGATGATTTTTGAGAATTCTGCATAAGGCCGTAAAAGATTCTTAATTTGATTGTTTAGAATCGTCTGTACAGTTTTAGTTCCTGTCCTTAAAAGCAAAATACTGTAAAGAAAGAGGTTGAAATAAAGGCAGAGAATAAGATAAAAAGAACAGCTAAAATAATAATGAAAGTAATTAAGGAGGCTTTTAGTATGGAGAAAGATGTTAGAATTTTCACAAAAACCAATTTGGCCATTCTTCCTTCATCTACATGGTAACTGTTTTTGTCACTACTTATAGAAAACAGATTTAGATGCTGTACTAACATGATATTTACCAACATGATAATATTTATGGGTGGCATATAAGAGGGAGGGAGGGAGGGAGGGAGGGAGGGAAGGAGGGAGAGAGAGAGAGAGAGAGAAAGGAAGGAAGGAAGGAAGGAAGATGCACACACACACACACAGTACTGGTACACACTGAGGACCTGTACAGCTGCCTGTTCAAAAAATAACTGCCATGAGATGCATGACCAGTTAGTTACAAAACTCTCCCTTACTGGAATATTATGCCCTACCACTTTTATTTATCTTGGTCCTATTTTGGAGCCCCTTTTGAAATATGTCAGCTTCCTATTTTTAAAATTAAAATAGTTTTGTTCTCTAAAACAATCACTTGAGCAGGTAATGTGATAGACACCAAAAGAAATATTTGTGGCCTTGGGCAGCATCATGTTGGGCATCTTGGAGCCAGTGGTGGGATTCAGCCAGTTCGGCAGAATCGGTAGCTAATTTTTTGTTGCCCAGGCCCAGAATGGATTTCCGGAAGCGGCATCCACACAGAGAACCAGTTGTTCACATATTTAAATCCCACCATTGCTTGGAGCTATACTTCATTTAGCAAGACAGACAACCAGAGTACTCTGACATAAGACATCTTCAGTGCCACGACACAAACCTTGAAAGCCACAACTCTGTCCTTTGTTTTTATCTTATTTGAACACAAGAGAATTGGGCAAAATGCAGACAACTGACTTATATAAATACAGATAATCAACATAGGGAAATATGTGGTGGTAAATAATTCTCTCCTGTACACTGATATTTCTGAACAGGCTCTTTCTCTCAAATGGACATAGATAGGCATTTTTTTTTACTTCATATGCAAACTAAATGAATTTTTCATAACACAATCACAATAATTTTCATTATTCTAATCTTTCAGAGACCCATGGGACAGTAGAGAAAGGAAAAAGTATATGGCTCCATACTGGATAAAATACTGCATAGGTGGGAGAACTATGTTGCAACTAAAAAAGGAATCTGGGTTAAAAAACTATCAGAGCTTTCTAAAATGATGTTTTCCGTGGCATTTTTATTTTATAGGGATTGAACTGATATGTTAGGTAGCTTCAATGTATTATGGATGATTGTTCCTGGTAGTGTTTTCCTACTGACATTCTTTCATTTTTCATCTTTTCTAGTTGGTATTGTTCCTCTGATCGCTTTGCCAAGCTGTTTTATTCTTTACTCTCTCCTTTTATCTTCATTTCTGTGTGGCTAAATAATTTGCAAGGGGTGTGTGAATAATTTGTTTTCTCCATGTCAAGCAAACTCTCTGTCATCCTATTGTACTCAGTCACAAGGCAGAAAACAGTCAGATGGATAGAATACAGTTTTTGTTCAGGACCTATTTTCTTGTTTACTTTCTTACGGACACTACACATAATGAGTTTCCATTTATATATAAGTTTCTTTCTATTTGCAGGTTTATTTTCATGTATTCAGTTTATTCTGCAAAATTGTATCTCTCTCTCTTGTGAATTTTATTATCAGAAATAATTTTATGTCATACTTATGACACCGCTGAATGTTGTAATATTACCTGTGGATTCTTGTATTAGTGGCTCAGCACTTCGGTTAATTTTGGTACTAGAGCTCAATTGTCTTTCAGTCCATACTAGATAAAATTTAATAATTATATCCATGAATTGAGTAATGATCTGATTATTTAAATGATCTCTTATGTTGGCTCAAGGGAACTATTCAGAAGATTACATTTGTGATTCCCTGCTTGTAGATGAGTCTCTAATAATAAATAAGCTCTAGAATGACTGACTTCTTTCACATGTGGTTTTCAATATGTGTTTCACAATACCAAATGGAATTGTTTGCAAATGCTTAATAAAAAACTACAAAATCACCCCAATTTGTTGGATTTTATGGGGTTTGAATAGCATCCTGCTTCCCAAATTGTAATAGCTGTGTTCTTTCTTGTATGACAGCAGCTTCTCAGTGGCACAATAGTTAAAGTGCAGCAAGTATGTCTCTGGTATCAAATGTTGTTATTCCAGCCCACTGCACAAACAATGTCACTTGTTTGTTTGGCTGGACTCTGCAGGCTTTCTTGTTTGTATCCATTTGGATTCTTTCATCTCACTCTCCCTTTCTCTTTGGCAGGAACCATTGTTTGAAGCCTCTTGTTGTCCTGATGAATCCGGTCTGTTCTGATCGGTGTACCATTCATCCAACACCTCCTGTGGAAACTTTGAGGGGCCCATATAATTGCTTTCGATTGCCTTTCTCTGCCAGATAGGGAGTGGGTGTAATTTTTCTTTAAAAGGATTCCCCACCTTTACCTTTGTGAGTGGTTTAATTTTCAATATTTGCCGGTGCTTCAATCCATAAAGATTCTTCCCTGCTTTCTTCTTCCTGCCTCTCCTCTCCTGCTGTTTACATGGTGAAAAGTTCATCTGATCTGATTCCTTCTTTGTGTCTACAGCTGCACAGATAATTAGCACTGACAGGAGAGTCACTGCACAGAGGGAAGAAAAGATGCCTGGGCCTCCTGTATGTCTGTTCTGCCTGCCTAGTATCTTGGGCCAGAATGTTCTTGCCGACTTCTGAGGACTAGACAGAGCGCCCCCACCTCGCCCCCCCCCCCGCGCCCCAACCCCAGAGACTACTCCAGACTGCTGCTGCTGACCTTGCACAAGAGGTCTTGTTTCACAACAACCACTTTGTTAAGATGCATTTAAAATCTTTTATTTATTTATTTTACCGTTATTATGAGCCATTTAATCATTGTCCTCTCCTCTGAGTAGATCATTTCAGGAAGATGTTGCAACCTTGTATAATTTCTTGGGGCAGCCTGCTGCTAATAATTAAGAAGAATTTTCTTCTATTTCTTCCCTCTCCCCCTCCAACTCTCTTTTACATCTGATCTGCCAGCATATGAAGTTCCTTAAATATGATGGATTTAGCATCACTGGATGAGTCTCCATTTTCCTGTGCTTGACCAGGCCACTGGCCATTCCATGAAGCCATAAACACTTGACCTTGTTCTCTCTCTATCCCTGGCTCACCAAAAGGCAACGTGTATACATTTTTCTGCTACTTGTCAAAAATGGTGTTTTCTACTGTGTGCCAAGAGGCTATAGGATAGACAAAGTATTGATCCATTTGTTCATTTGTTGTAAGAATGAGAGTCTTTCCCAGCAGCCAGACCTGTAAATGATTATCCCCCTCTGATACACATATTAACCTTTGAAGTTTAGAAAGCATCACATAAATATAGTTGTGGTATATAATGAATGGTCAGGGAACATGATAGCTTTGGCTCTGAATATGAGGTCAATGTCAAGCACCGGGGAAATCAGGAGATTCAGGCAGTTCAAATGAATATAAAGATTTATTGCAAGCTTAAGCTCTCTACAAAAATATGAGCTACTAACGGTCAAGAGAAATGAGCGGGAATTAAGTCATTCAAGGTGGGCCAGACTTAGACCTCTTGCGGGTGTGCAAGGACTCATGACTTATGATGCTTTTGACCCCTTCCTCACACTCAGCCTGTTCATCCCCTTCAGTCTGAAAGTTATTCCATAACAGTTTTGTAGAAAATCATCATCGTTGGTTCATTTCGCGCAAAACGCATAAGACAGCAAGCTTCTTCCAATGAATCCTATCTGTAGCAGCATCTTTGGCATCTTCCCATTTGATGTCCATTGTCCATAAATCATCTTTAAACATCTGACACCAAGTTTTGCGCAGTCTACCCCCATCTCCATTTTTCCTCTGGCAGCTCCCATCATCGTATAGTATTTTTCAGTTATCGATATTCTGGCAAACAATATGGCCAGCTAGGTGCATTCAACATTCTGTCACAATGGCCTGTAACTTTCTGGATCCACTCCGGTGGAAAATTTCCTCATTGGTGACACAGTCACACCAAGTGACACCCAGAATTCTCCATAGGCAACATTGATGGAAGACATTGAAATTTTGTGCTGTGCATGCTGTTAATGCCCATGTTTCACTGACATAGATCGCTGTTGGTACAATTGTCTTATAATACTATAAGTTGGTCTTCTTTTCCATTGTTGGAGCTAACCAAATAGGTCATAAGCTGAGTATGACCTGTTGCTAAGGCTTTACCAATTCTGTGTTTGACATCTACATCTATGCTGCCATCTTGTGACAAGATGCCACCTACAGTAGGTATATAAACTGTTGGACATGTTCTATTGGCTGTTGGCCAGTTGTTATTAATGTGTTTGGAGGGTGACTCCCATTCAACATGACTTTGGCCTTAGCTGCACTAATATGTAGTCCTACTTTTCTTTTTCTTTTTTTAATTTTTATTGATTTTTTAATACAGTTCAACAGTGCTTATTCAACAAACACGTTGTCTGAGTTTATCATTCACTAATACAAATTAAATTCCTAATCCCTAGTTTGTTTCTCCAGCCATTGATAAAATAAGTCCCAAGTTTGAAAATATTCTGTTTCTTCTTTTTCTTTCAACCTCAAAGTAAGTCTGTCCATTTCCACACAGTCTAGTATTTTTTTAATTATTTCTTCCTCTGGTGGTATTTCTTCATTTTTCCAGTATTGTGCGAATATAATTCTTGCCGCTGTTGCCACGTGCAAAATCAAATTTACGCTTTGTTTATCAAGCTTTTCTGGCATTACACCTAATAAAAAAAGTTCAGGTTTAGTCCTACTTTTCTAGCTTCATTGTCTAAGCTGGTAGTCATGATCTGCAAGGAGGCACTAGTGTCTGACTACAATGCAACATCGTCAGCAAAATCAAGATCTGTGAGCCTTGTATGATTTTGCCAAGGAATTCCAGCCTTTGGCCTATTCAGTGCTTTCCGCATAGCAAAGTATGTGGCAAGGAGAAACAGAAAGTGTGATAAAATGCAGCCCCATCTAACATGAGTATTGAAGTTGAACAAGTTGGTGGCTTCACTATCCATCTTTACATAGCAACTGCTGTTATGATAGAGATTTTTGAAGATGTTAATAAATTGATCAGGGATTTCCTATCTTCTACAGATGTTCCACAGGGAATCGCGGTGTATGCTATCAAAAACCTTCCTGAAATCTATAAAATTCATAGGAAAGTGGTCACTGGGACTTGATACACTGCTCGATAAAGTTGTGTAGTGTGAGAATTTGTTCAGGACATGAACAGCCATGATGACACCCATCCTGTTCCTCCCACAACATTTTATCAATTACTCCTTGCAGATGCCTAAGAACAATGATTGAGAACATTATGCCAGGTACGGAAAGAAGAGTGATGTTTCGCCAGTTATTACATTTACTCAGGTTCCCTTTCTTGGAAAGTTTAACAGTAACTCCCTTCCACCAGTCTTTGGGAACACATTGCCTCTATTTGCATGAACCCTGCTTTCCAAGAGGTAAGAAGCAGAGAAAAAAAACCACTGATGCGTATCTGAACTGGGATCTGAACTTATATTGCACCAGTCTACATTTCTTTCAGTTATCATAATCTCCAATGGAAGTCCTGTGAGTCTCCCACTAACATGGCACTTAGATCTCATTGGACTCCACAGGATAGTCCCACTAGCATTACTGATGGTCATGCAGAGACTGGCTGCTAGTGAACTCTCTTAGTGTACTGTTTTGTAAGTGTCTTTATGAAGATAACATGAAAACAACAGTAAAGCTGAATATCTTCTAAAACAGAAAAGGAAACCTACTGCATTGCCTGCACCTTCTGCTGCCCAGTGGATTGGTCCATCAGTCGCATGCTTTGCAGGCTTCTTGAAGTAATTTCAGATAATTGCCCTTGATATTCATAACCTTGTTTAGAATTTATATCTAATCTGAAAATAAGCCACTATGTATATCATTAAACCAGCAGGTGCTTTTCTTTTAGCTGCAAAACAATTGAGTTGGATAAATTATTTCCCATTAACTATTGATTGCCCAGCAATTGCCATTCCTATCTTTGTTAGGGCTTTCAAGAACTATCTAGCCTCAAGGAATGTTTCTGCTTTTGATTTGCCAAATTATTGTTATTAAGAACAATAAATGTGGTTTGAAACATAAACAAGCAAGATATGAGTGAGCTTCTGTTACCTTTGTGGTTAATCTCTGTTCAGGCAGAAATATAACAACATTTAATAATTATATTCCTTAATTTATTATAGGGATTTATCAGATGAGAAATTACCAGATTCGTCACCCTGAATATTCCCAAACAGATTGTATAATCTTAGATCACAGATACACCGAAGGGAAATATTTTTTATTGTGAAATTTTAAATGACAATATTGTGAGCAGAAGAGTAGCAATGTCATTCAGAGTTTAAAATGGAGATTTCAAATTTAGATTAGAATTCTAAAATTTCTGAAAAATAGAAAACTAAATAAATATCCCCTTACAATGTGTTCGGTAGGTTATCATTGGAAATTATGATAGTCAATTTTGACTGAGAAAATGATTTTGGAGAATTGCAAAAGATGAAAACCCCACTTACATATGTTCTGGATTGGAGTAAAACATTGTTATGATTTTAAGATAAAAGCCACAAATTTGTAAGTCAGTTGCATTAGCTCCTTGATTATTTGATTTTGCCTAGTTCTTTGCAACTTTACTAGTTCCATTTTTAAGGTAACAGTACTCAGATCTATTCACAAGTATTCTAAATGTGCCCACTTAGATTTATAGTCTAGAAAAATATTGGCAATGTTGTTTTTTATACCATTCTTAATTATTTGCAGCATAGTTTTCACAGCAGTTTCACCAATCTGTCCATCACGATTTTAAGAGCCAGTTTGGTCCAGGGGTTAAGGCACTTAGGCATGAAAATCAGCTGGATGACTTTGGGTCAGTCGCTCTCTGTCAGCCCTACTCACTTCATGAGGTTGTTGTTCTAGGGAAAATAGGCGGAGGAAGGAGTATTAGGTAAGTTCACTGCCTTGAGTTATTTATAAAAATAATAAAGGCAGGATAAAAAAAAATCTTTAAAAAACCGTAAAGCTAAGATCTCTTTCTTGGTCAGTCATAGCCATGTCAGGTCCTATCTGTGTGCATATAAATTCAAAATTTTGCCACTATGTGTATTGCTTTACACTTGATTACTCTAAAATATTTGGCATTTTACTGCTCATTTTTTTCATTTTGCAGAGTCTTTACCCATCCCTTTTGCTTCAGCCACCATAAATTATTTGGTTCTGTCAGCAAATGTGCTCACCCTTAATTCCTTAAGTCTGCAGTGCTAGTTTTGGGTCTTTGGGGGATATAAACTCCAAAATGGACAGGCCTTTCTGCTAGCATGTTAATGTTAACAAGCCTGTTTTGTTTTTTTCAGTAGCAGTGGCAAAAAGATACCTTATAATACTTATAAGACAATTGTAAAAGGGGTGAAGAAGGTAGTTTTTATTTTATTTTCTGTTTTTCAAACATCTGCTGATTATGAAAGGGCCTCCTCGGGTATTATAGATCTCTGCCTTGTTACTGTTTTTTGTTTTCTTTGTTATGAGAAAATTTATTTCAAGCCACAATGCAGCCATGATGCAGATAACAGGAGATCTGTCAAAAAGAGATGATCTGTTCAAAGATCTGTCAAAAAACATGAAAATGCTACAGAATATCAGCATTCCCACATGACCCAAAGTTTAGGATCACTACTGACATCCTTATTTCTTATTTGTCTGTTTGTTCTGTCTGTTTTTTAGGGCAGACAGTTTTCTGAAGAATCCTAAATGTTCTCAGAATTACTGTATGTACAGTATTGTTCTTCTAATGAATCTGAGGATTTTAATTGGCCTTTTAAACAATTTAATTTTCCACTGTTAAATTTTAAAACCTTCTCTAACAGGTAATTTCAAGGCCCATTCTTATGCTGTTATGGGAATTAAAACATTCAAGCTCTTGATGCAGAAGAACACTTGCGAGTATTTCTGTTTGTTAATATATTAAAATTGTCTTTTCCCTGGATTGATTCACTTCTTTAAAAAATGGAAAGCTGGGCAATAGTCTCTTTTGTGACATCCTTCTTTCCAGATCATATATGCTAATTATATCATTTTACAGCAACAATTAAGTCTCCCCAAATTCCTCTACTTTACTCTTAAAGTTTTTTTTAACCTCACCTTTATTATAAATAACTCAAGGTGGTGAAAATACTTAATGCTTTTTCCTCTTCCTATTTTCATCATAACAACCTGTGAGGTGGGTTGAACTGAGAGAGAGACTGGTCCAAACACGCCCAGCTGGCTTTCATGCCTAAGTTAGGTCAGGACTTACAGTCTCCTGGTTTCTAGACTGGTGGCTTAACCACTACACCAGGGGTAGGCAACCTTGGCTCTTTTATGACTTGTGGACTTCAACTCCCAGAATTGCTGAGCCAGCATAGCTCAGCTTGGAAACCTCTCCCTTTCCCCTCAGCATGGCTGGCTCAGCAATTCTGGGAGTTGAAGTCCATAAAAGAGCCAAGTTGCCTACCCCTGCATTAGATCAAACTGGCTCTCTTCTCCTTGAAATGAAACTTCTGAGCTTAATTACAGTATAAGTAATCATTCAACCTGCCCCTCAGTTCAACTCAATGTGCCTGTTGGTATTCTAGGGCAGGGCTTTTCAACCAGTGGTACGGGTACCACCGTTGGTACATTGGCACCTGGCAGGTGGTACGCGACCATCCTAGAAAAGGGTAGTGGGGGAGGGGAATGAGCTGAACCAGTGGCAGCACCGCAAAAGCCTGAGCGAGAGATGGCTGGAGCTGCAGGGCTGTCAGTGGAAGCGCCAGGATCAGTATTGCTTTCCAGCTGATCGGCGCTTCTTCGGGGTTGTCAGGGCTCAGCGGAAGCACCAGGATCAGCGCCAGGCTCCAGCTGGAAAGCAGCACTGATCCTGGTGCTTCTGCTGAGCCCAGAAGAAGTGCCAATCAGCTGGAAAGCAGCACTGATCCTGGTGCTTCTACTGAGCCCAGAAGAAGCGCCGATCAGCTGGAATGTTGCAGCATCTCCAGGGTCTTGTGATTTACATTCAGATGCTTGGCAACTGATTCATATTTATGACAGTCACAGTGTCCCAGGGTCATGTGAAGTGACCAAAACCTGATGCAAACACCCAGCAGACGGGGGGAATAAAAACCAAACGCCTCCCACCCCACCCCCGCTGCCAATCCTCAACAGATGCTGACAACAATGAAAACCTCGGACAGGAGGAAGAGCGCCACCGGGCGGGCAGGCAGGTGTCTTGCTCGGCTGTGGCTTGGGGGGCACTTTTTTCAGAGCCATTGTAACTTCGAACAGTCACTAAGCGAACTGTTGTAAGTCGAGGACTATGTACTTTATCACTTTTTTCCTTTTTTTGGGTCATCAAATTTTTGACACCTTGCTAGGCGACTGGTGGTACTCGGATGTTGCCATATCCTAAAAGTGGTACAATGGGTGACAAGGTTGAAAAGCCCTGTTCTAGGGCCTTACATCAGACATCAAGGGCTAAAATCCAGGCTGTGTTTAGTTTAGTAACATCTAGATGGGAACATACTGTCCCTTATCTAACAAGGCATGCCAGCATTCAGGGCTTTTAGTGGAGAAAAATATCTCTTATATTTTCAATTAAAAGTCCTGATATTCATTCAAAGAGGAGGATAATTAGATATTAGGTAAGATGGTGTGGGTTTGTAATATTTACATATTTATTGCATCCCTATACTTTCACAAACTGTGAAAGGGAGTGATGAGTTATTTGGGGTGGAAGAACTGTAGTGTGCACTGAACTTAACCATCCTCCTTTGAATAACTAGTTGCTAATTGTTTTCTGTACTGTAGAAGTATAGAAAAGTACTTGACCACTTAGGAGTTTCCATCAAGTCTTTTGGGCTCCAACTTCTTAGTTTGCATAGATCTGTTTAGTATTAAAGTTCTGTGCATAAGCACAGGTAGTCCTCGACTTATGACCACAATTGAGCCAAAAATTTATATTGCTAAGCAAAACAGTTGTTAAGTGAGATTTGCCTCATTTTACAACCTTTCAGGCCACAATTAACACAATTAACACTGCAGGCATCATCATAAATATATGCCAGTTGCCAAGTGTCCAAATTTTGATCATGTGATCATGGGGATGCTACAAAATCATAAGTATGAAAAATGGTCATAAGTTACTTTTTTCAGTACCATTGTAACTTTTAATGGTCACTAAATGAATGGTTGTAAGTCACGGACTACCTGTACTACTTCTAGGTAAAACTGGCTCCCTAGGACAGGTGGTTTTTTAAAGAATCCTGCGGTAAATGTTCTCCACCATATTGCTGTTTGCATTTTAGCCCAATAAGGTTCAGAAAGCCTACTTATCTGTATCAAAATTATTAAGAAAAAGGTCACAATAAATGATTTAGTGAAAGTTGTAGTTTCTAGAAAAAAGAAGAGAAATATGTCCATATGTGTCTTTTCATAAACAAGATTGTGATCAGCCCTTTAATTTGCAGAATTTCAATTTATTTTATGTTTGTAATTAAAATTGCTAGCCAGTGTTCTTAGACCCTTCAGATGGGATCATAGCTCAGTAATAAAGCAAATGCCTGTCTGGGTGTGTATGTGTGTGTATGGTATGTATGCATATGCACACACCTGCACCTTCAAGTCAGTGACTGCCTGAATGACTCCAAGTAGTTTTCTTGGCATCTTTTCCAGAAGGAGTTTACCATTGCCTTCTTCCTAGGACTGAAAGACAGTGGCTGGCCCCAAATCATCCAGATGGCTTCAGGAGTACTACTTCAATTCAAAATGACCTATTGTTTAGTTACTATAATCCAGTATTTTTGAATATTGTTGATATTCAAATCTGAAAGAGCTGCTGTCAGTTTGAGAAGATAATATTGGGCCTAACATATTTTCTGACACATGTAGGAAAAATATCCTGTGCCTGTTGCAAGTGCAAGTATGTTAAAATCACATTTTCCAAGGCCATTATAACTTTGAACTTTTGTTAAACAAATGGTTGTAAGGCAAGGACTACCTGTATACAAGAACTTTTCTTTTTGGAATAGTATTTGCATTTGATGACTTTTAGGCCCATTCCAACAGCATTAACCAATTAAATGCTGTGAATATTATTGCTAGATTATGTTGTATTAAGAATTAATCCAGCCTATTAGAACTCTGGGTAGCTTACAAAACAAATTGGATCTGTAACTGTAAACACAAAGCCAATTCTGCACATGACACCATGCTCTCAAATTTATGTAGGACAGGACTTGCTGTTAAATCAAGCTGAGTAAATCTATGGTAATGTGATGACTTGAAAACAATGAGTTTTTCCCTGTGGAGTGAAGGATTGCTCTTTTGTGCACCCTTACTCCCTGAGGCTTAGCTACATATCCTGGAAATGTAATGATTGGGATATCATTTCTGACTCTTTTTTTTAGTTCCTTTAGGTTGAAAGTTATTGAATCTCAATTGTCATCATTTTTTCCTTCTACAAGTCATTGTAAAAGTATACATTACTCAAAGCCAGATATTTTATTTCCCCCTTTTCCCCTTTCCCCTTTTCTTTCCTTACACAGACTACACAATATTGTTGAGTAGTGCTTCATGGGTTACTTTCCATAGAAGCTGCAGTTTTGGTATTTTATGTAACAGTTTTGTTTTGGTTTTACTTTAAACCATGTACAGAATTGCCACATAGTTAGCTAATATTGCTTTGATTCTTTAATATACTGTGTATATAGCGCAGTTTGTCGATATATAGAGAAAAATATATTATTTTGATCTTTATCTGCTTAGGGAAAAGTGTTGTTTATTTTGAACATTTGAAGAGCAGTACCTTCTGCCATCATCATTTCTTCTAGCTTTCTTTCCCCCATCAGAGGACTACAGAAAACGTTTTCCCTCCATTACCTGATACAGTAACTGACCAGTGTTTCTTAAACTTTTAAAGACCAGGGAACATGAAACACTATGTTCTTTTTTTTTAATGAGGAGCATCTATGATAGTTTCTTTCTAGAAGGAAAAGGAAAAAAGTACATTAAAATAAAAACACTTGTATTGAGTAAGGACTACTGATCCTGTGCTGAGATGTGTCAGTTACACCAGGGTTCCCAACCTATGGGCCATGGCCTCTTGGCCAATGGGCTATGGAAATGGCTGGCTGGCGCATGCATGAGCATGTGCGCATTCCCCCACTCGTGCTAGCGCCTGCAGCCCCATTTGCGCAGGAGCAAATGGGGTCACTAGCACTGGGCGGGTGTGCGTATCCCGTTTGCACATGTGCAAACGGGGCCATTAGTGCTGCACCTGTGTGTGTGGCGCCATTTGCATGCGCTCATGTGCATGCACCACTTTGGAAGCTGCTCCCTTTCTCTCTGGGCGGTGAGCCCAGAAAGGTTGGAGACCTCTGGGTTACACCATATTAGTGAATCACCACATTAGTGAGTTACAGACACAATTCTGTAGTGGTGGGGAACAGCATTTTTGGCCCCATAGGGTCCCCTCCCTGTTATTTCTGTGCTTATGGCTCCAGTACACATTATTTGCCCATCAGTTGGGCAAATAATATTGTGATGAATCTTGAGCTACTGAACTTCAAATTTTTAGAGACATTTTCTGTCCCCAAAGCAGGTTGGAAGGGAGCTTCTTCTAGCTCAGTGGTTCTCAACCTTTTTAATGCCGTGACCCCAACTGGTCGTAAGTCGAGGACTAAACCGGTCGTAAGTCGAGGACTACCCAACCGATCGTAAGTCGAGGACTTTCCCTGCCCGGCAGCACCGCGCATGCGTGGTTCTGCCCCCTGCGCCGGTCGAGGCGTAGCTGGCAAGCGGCAGAGACGGAGCAGGCCGACCACCAGGTGGCCCAGCTCAAGGGAGGTAAGGCACCCGCCGGAAAAGGGGAAAAAAATGGCGGACAGCCTTGCTTGGCGACCCCCGTGAAATGGTCGATCGACCCCAAATGGGGTCGCGACCCATAGGTTGAGAACCGCTGTTCTAGCTGCATGTTCATCACTGAATTGAAAGGTGCCTTTTGCAACAAAAAAGATACAATGAAGTATGGGAGGAGGAGTAAATTCTGGTCTCTTAGCTGTGAGTCAGGAATACCAAGCTTTCTCCTGACTGTAAGTTGAGACTTATCTTGGTCTTTCTATCTGCAGTACTACACTTATTCCCTCCATTCTGTTTAGGGACGAGGACTTTGCTTCTTTTTAATAGAGGCACTTTGAAAGGGCCAGATGAAGAAAAACTTCTAAGAGCTGAATATGATTAACACAACTGAATTTTTAACAGCTGCTTAGTTTTCTCTCATCTTTCACAGAATATAGGACAAAGACAGGTTTGTCTTTTCTGCCTGCGGCTATTGCAGTTATACGTTTTTCATTACTTGTTACTACTGTTCATTTCTGGCAGCAACCTCTCTGAGATTGAGGGGCGGAGGGAGGTAGTTCAGATCATTATTGCAGCTTTTTAAAAGAAACATTATCCAAAATGTGATCTCTCGAAACTCAGGATGTATATCATTCCAGATCAAAGCACTCTATTACTGGGAGAATAATAATATGCGATGCTTGCTATCCACAATCACGCTGAAGACAGTCTTTAGAAGACAAGATGATAAGATTGCTCTTATTTTAGACAGAGTTGGTTACCAACTGTTTCGCTGCTCCAGTTTTGAAAATTGTAGAGTCATCCCCCTCACATAGTCAGTTATATAAATTTCTGGTTTGGACTGGATTTATTTATTATTATTAATGCATAAATTGCTCAACGTTCATGAATACTAATGATGGCTAAACCAACTTCATCTTCAATGAATTGGAGACTGTTTGATAGTCTACTAGAACATCAGTCCTCCAGAAATGGTTTCAAGGTTCAAAAATTATGAGCTGGCACAGTTTGGGCTTCAGAGACTGCAGTATTTTAAAGATCTTACCCTGGGCTGCAAGAGATGGCAGAACACATAAACTGGAGTGTTCAGATTACCACTGTTCAGATTACCACTGGAGAAATCAGTCAGAAGGTTTCTTTATGTGAACAGTCCTCAGCCTTGTATCACTATTTTTATTAATGACTTAGATAAAGATTTATAGATGACACAAAATGCCATGGGATAGCTAATAACCCAAAGGACAGAAATAAAATTCAGCTAATTTTAGTAAGAGAAATGGAGTGAAAATAACAGCGTGAATTTGATCAGGAACAAATATAATTCTCAATCATGCTTGTAGAAGTATCTCACTACATATTCACCAGCTTCTTTCATTTCCTAATAACCAAGGACACTGGTGGAATCTGCAAACTTGCAGAAATTGCCCAGCAGCCAAACAATCAAGAGCACTGGGAAAACTGGAAATTCAAATTAGTCATCAAAGATGTGACCAAGAGGTTCATAAGTTACCCAACAGCAGATTCTGGAATTTTTCCTATCCCTCAAAACAGGGAAGGGATAGAGTAAACATTGCAACAAATAGTCCACAATGGAGTAGATTTTGGCTGTGTCAAACACTGATCACCACCATTGATATAAAGAACTGTTCCAGTGTGTGTCCCCGGACTGGTGAATGACAGTTTCCCATTAGTGGGAAAATTCTCATCCTTGGTAGAATTAGACAGTTTTATCATTAGTTTCTTGTTTACGAAGGTTACTTGTTTGCTAACAATTTGCTTCTTTATTGTAAATATCTTATTTCCTATCTTTTTTGTTCTTAATTTCTGTGTATAGCTTATCAATAATTTTACACAAGGAATATTGGAATTTTTTTCTGGCCACAGAGTTTATTTACTAGTTTACAATATGATCTTAGTTTTCCCAATTCCTTTGGCTAATCAAGACTGCTTGTACTCTCTTAGCTACATTTATTGTTTTGGGGTTGATAAAACTGACACCAAGTGAACTATGCAAAATTGTGTTCTTACATGAGATAGGGATGGAAAAAAGATGATACACACTGCAACAACACAATTGTTTTCACTGATTTCAACTCTTCATCTTAACCAGAGTCTATTTAAATGCGTATACACAATTCAGTCTAGATAGGATATCTACTTTTCCCCAAATCTATATCCCAGCAAAATAATTTTGCATTATTATTTTGAATTGGGTCAGCAGAAACTTCAAAAATATTCTGCAGATGGTTATGATACAAGTTACTTAACAAGGGAGATAAACTAGCACTTCAACACAATTGTAGGAAGAAATTGATTTGCAGAGCCTAAGGCTATCTTCACTGCAGTAAAATCCATTCTCTTCAAAGCTTTAGATATATTGCCAGCCTTAGCATTTTTAATCATTTCATTGGTTAATATTCATCTGGTAATAGTATCAAAATATTTTTAAAATGGGAAAAGTATTTGAAATATTATAATTATTTTGCCTTGGTACATGAATAATGACTTGAGGATTCAAACTATTAGGATATGTGCCCTTTCACTTGTTTATTATCTATATAAATAAAAATGTAAATGTTCGTTTGTTCAAAATCTTAAATCTCCGAAAGTTCTTCACTGATTGCTTTGAAATTTTGACACAACGTTGCATTCGAATACGCGCGTGTTTTTATATACCTACTATTATATAGATGTCACACCTGTGACAGGTAAAACATGCTTTTTTTGAAAAACAGCACCATCTGCAAGCATTGTGAAATTAAACATATTACAAAGGTGCGCTTTCTCTTTTCTTTCTTTTCCATTTAACCAGACTGAGCCACAGCAACGCGTGGCCGGGTACAGCTAGTAGAGTTATAAAGCAACAAACTAATTAATGAAGTTTTTCATTGTATCTGTGGATTTAGACTTGTTTCTTTCCTTTTTTCAATTAAAATTAAAATTAAATTAAAATTAAAATTAAAATTAAAACCAAATTGAAACCAAAAACTGAATGTTTCTTATTGTGACTACTGAACATTGTTATAGATACCTTGAAGAAAAGACGTGAAGAGAATAATGACGTCCAAAGGGAAAACAAGCTACCTAGAAGAGATTTGCTGAAAGTAGATCTTAGAGTTTAGACTCAAAAACTAATTCAACAATGATTTTGCTAAAAAGGGGAAGACAGGATTTCTTCTTGAGTTCCATCTTCTGAAGTTCTATCTGTTTGTCTTCCTTGCAGAAGAGATCAGACTTGATTTTGTTTAATCCCTAAAATGTTAACATAAGGCAAGCTAGATTAATTTCCAAGAGTATTAGGATAAAAATGCAGTGTAGTGCAGAACATGTTAGTCTAGGACTGGAGGGATTCAGCCTCACATTTTGTAATGGTATGCAGGAATGACTTTGGGAGATACGGCAATGCAAGGCTAAAGGGAATGGGAGAAAGAAGTATTTTCAGTCTTGCAAGATTGGTGTCAGCCTTACGAGGTAAGACCAAACAGGAAACATGAACAGATGAGCTAAGGTTACATTCTTACAAGTGTGAAAGTACTTTAAGGGTGTGACAGAGATGTTGGATTGAATCATATCCATGCAACCTCTCCTCTCTGAGATCCTGCTGGTCCCCATGGTTCACAGAGAACATGGAGGAGACGAAATGAGAGAAGAGGCGTCTAGAGCATTGCTGGCACACCAGAAAGAATACATTCGACTGAACATGGATTAGAGTCATTATAGACAGCAAAATGTTAATAGTTTTCCACCTTTATTGGCATGACCCCTCTTGGGAAAAGAGGGCTTGGGGAATCTTTTGGAGAGGTATGGAGGAATTTGCTCAACATCTGTTGGACAAAATCACCTAGATTTGCTCACAGTTGGATGCCAGTTTTGTTGCAGTCCAGAGAAAATGCCTGGGGAGGAGTCTTGCCCAGTTATCTGGGAGTGGTTTGAACCTGTTGGATCTGTGGAAGTGAAAGAGTCCTTAAAACTGTAGTCTCTGCCATCTGCTCTTTAGGTCCATGCCTCTTTTGGCTTGTTAAAGAGGCTTGGGGGTTATCATGTGAGTGGGTTTGAGTAATGGTTATTTCTTTGACTGAGCGGCTTGTTCCTTTACCACAGGGGTGTCAAACTCGCAACATCATGTGACGTGTCGCGATATATCGTGACTTTTTCCCCATTGCTGGAGTGGGCACAGTTTTGGCATGACGCATCCGGCCTGCGGGCTGGCAGTTTGACACCCCTGCTTTACCACTTAAAGAGATCTTAGTTTGCCCCTGCCTCAAGAAGCCATTGCTAGACTGCACCATACTGGACAGTTTTCATCCACCCACCACCTTTTTGGGAAAGGTGGTTGAATTCAGAGGATCTTAGATGAAGCCAATTATGAGGATCCATTTCAATCAGGATTCAGACCTGGGTAAGGGGGAGAAATAGCATTGGTTGCACTTTTGAAGGATCTCTGACATGGGCAGAATGGGAGTCATGCATTCATTCTTGGCCTCTTAGTTAGTTATCATCAGCAATAGTATACTTTTGCATCCTCTCGTCACTCTGTCACCCTAGGTCAGGCATGTCAAACTTGGGACATCGCACGACATATCGGGACTTTTTCCCCATTGCCGGCAATGGGGTGGGTGCGGTTTTGGCGTGACGCATCTGGCCCATGGGCCGGCAGTTTGACACGCCTCCCTGGATCTTTCCCATATATTATTACATAACAGAGTAATAAGTTAAGGAGGATTTTGTTTGTTGCCAGCATATTTTCAAATGGAAAATGCATAATAAATATATTTATTTAAATTTTCTTGGACTGCAATTGTGAAAAGAGCTTGTTTTCTTTGTGACCATATTCATAATTTGTGACTAATATTCTAAAATCCAGGATTCCTACTGAAAAATAGTAGAGCAAAACCCAGTGGTGGAATTGTAGTGAGTACAATTTATTTTGAATGCTATTCATCTTTATAAAAAATTTGCTACTACATATTGTACTATTTTCCTACTTCGGGCAGATTGCCTACTTTCATTATACTTTCCATTTTTAGTGTGTTAAAGCTTCATTTATTATTTCATAGTAATAGAGCCAAAGGAAGTATTTGTGGTTATTTTAATTCACTATAAATGGATATACAGTAGCAGCTTTCCATAGTTTATCCCATGTTGCTTTTTGGAGTGTCCCACTGCAAAGAAGTTCTTATGTAAGTGAAATGCTGACAGTGGCATTGATTAAAAATCATAATACAGTGAATTATAGTATAGTGTAGATCTGAAGTATTATAGTATAGTGTAGATCTGAAGTATTATAGTATAGTGTAGATCTGAAGTATTATTTATTATATTTATATGCAGGCCAAATCCCAGCAATTCTGGATGGTTTAAAAGTAAAATGCATACTGAAGCTCTGATGAAAGGTCACTTTGTGGGGTGCCTGAGTTTTGATTTTGAATCAGCTATAAAGTTTTGTGAACAGATAACAAATCGTATGATCTCTGCTGAAATGGATTTCTCATCCCTTATATTTTCCATTTTTCAGTTTGTTGAAGCTTTATTTATTAATGTATGTAAAGCACTGTGAGATCCTTGGAGGAAGAACTATATTTGAAAAACCTGCTGTGTGCATATGAAATGTATAGTGCAGACCAGAAACAAGGGCTTGTGCCAAATATGTCCGAACAAATTTATACCCCTGAGGATGCACTCCATGGTAGCCAATGAAATATGCACTATTCCTTTGATAAATCTCATTTCATCACCATCCTTGTAGCTGTAAAGAATAATAAAAGACCTGTATGATATTTAAACTTCTGCTAGTCAGAAAACAAGGCCGTGAACATGGGAATCAAAATCCAAATGCTAAAGGAAGATTATATCTCAAATAGATTATATATCAAATAGAATCTTAGCTATCCAGTAGTACTATTTTAATACAGAATAGGCATCCATTAATTTCACACCTCTCATTAGAATTGCCGAGTTTCCCTAGACTTATTCGAGCAAAGGCAAAGGAAAAAAAAAAAAAGTACATTTGCACCCCTGCAGATATGTTGATAGATATTTGCACATCTATGTGGCTTGCATCACAGTATGGGTTAGTCACAACTCCTGTAAATCTGTGCCACTTTCTATTTTAATTTTGGGTCACTTCATGCAAGATCATGCAAGAGCCGTGGTGGCGCAGGGGTTAGAATGCAGTCTTGCAGGCTAGCTCACTGCTCACTCCAGGAGTTTGATTCTGCATGGCTCAAGGTTGACTCAGCCTTCCATCCTTCCGAGGTTGGTAAAATGAGAACTCATCTTGTTGGGGGCAATATTATGCTGACTGTAAACCGCTTAGGGCTGTAAAACACCATACGGTTAGTGGCCAAAACTGTGGAAACCTTTTGGGAAAAGTATACAGTAGAAATGCCACCTTTGGTTAAGTTTCCACCAATTTTTCTTCTAATTTCTTTATAACTGTAGCCTTGTTCACTTAATAATACTCTTTTACATCACAACCAGTCAACTCTTTGCACCATTACTTTAATTTTATTATGTTTCACAAGCTCACTAAATGAAAGAGAAAAAAAACCCAACCAACTTGATAACAATCACATAACACACTGACAAATGTCCTCCTCTCAGCTTCAATACATGACATCAATAACTGAATCCTACTGTGATCTCATTGGCTCATTGCCAAAACAAGATGACACCTGATTGGCTCTCTAAACACTCATGCTCATTGGCTACAATCCGATGAAGGAAAGCTACCTGGTATCAACCTAAGCAAGTTGTGCTTCCTTTTTCTGGTTATTTGGCTATAACTTTTCATAGAAAATTGAACAAACTATGTTGCATTACGTTTTTGATTAAATTATCTTTCCATTGATATATAATTTTATGGTACTACTCCATAAAACAAAGTGGTGTTATTAGCCATCAAACCTCAAAAATACACTTTTCCCAAAAGGATTACACAATTTTGGCCACTACTGTAAAGCAGTATATAAGTCTAAATGCTACTGCTATCTTCCATCACTTGGTTAAAAAGGAGTCTCTCTTAGTCAAGTGACCTGCTGTCACCTTGTCCTGTGACTATCTGTCTGCTGGATCAATGCTAATAACACTGGCTTTCTAAAGAGGTAGGCAGATCTCTGGATAGATAAGAAGCATCTCATTCTTTTTATAAAATACATCCTTTAATCTCTGGAATTCTAAAATTTCTTTGAGGGGGAAATAAATTTATCTTAGGAGACTCTAAAGGCAAAGGTAGAGTTGAAGGAAATATACAGATAATTAACTGCATGTCCCCCTGTTTGACATAGTCCTTCCCATTATTTTATTGGGCTATCAGAAGGGTATCTTACAGAGATTTAACTCAAGGTAAGCTATTGTTTAGAAGGAGATAATATCACTGTCTTGATCCTGCTAGCTAATTCCTGGATTCATATATTGTGAACTGTGTGACAATGCAAAGGATTTGTTCAGAGAACACTATAGATAGCAAGCAAACTATGGCATGTCTTTACTAAAGTTCTCCCAAGGTGAAGTGGACAATGACATTCACTGGTTCGTAAAAAAGAAAAAGAAAACAAAAACAAAAAGGAGAGGGAGGAGGAGGAGAAGTCCGTCCACAAAACAGGAACATACTTTCAAAGCCCTAAACTTCTTTTCCATGTTGGATCATAATGTGAGGTTGAGAAAAAAATGGTGTAACTTTCCTGGCTGACAAATGCTTTCCAGAACCTTTGTCAAATCCTTTATCGATCAGAAACTGAAGGGAAATAACTGAGTGACTGACAGTAGGGTATATAATATCTGGATGCCAAATAAACAATTGCATCCTTTCAGATCAGAATGGCTGCTTTGACAGGGGCAAAAATCAAGAAGAGGGAGAGGACAGGTTTGTCCTCTACTTTACAAGATATGTTTTACAAAGGATGATATTTATCCAGTTTTACTTCCACAGCCTGTAATTTCATTAGATGGATAAAGAGGGGGACAGAGACTGTACACGCATGAACTGAAGATATGAGGAAAGCTCACCACTAGAGAAGATCCTTAGAAGATTGTAGCAAGCCCATAGAACTAAAAGGTCCTTCCTGATAGTGAGGTTTTCACTTTGTTATATCTCCAGGCTCTAGAGGTTATTTTGTTTAGATTTGCTCAGAAGGATCAGCTCCTTTCCCATTCTTTTTTTTTCCCCTCAAGAATTTTGATCATTTCTAAGGCTCCTGCTGGTTTGTGAAAATGGTTTGCATCATGCTGCAAGCTGTTCCCCATTGGGCATGCATATAATGTCACAGAACATGTATAAATGGGGCAAGACTTGTATCACAATAGTGCAATACGGCTTTCATCTTACTGAACTATTTGACATTCCACCCCCTGCTGCTTCTAAGGTGAATTATACAGTTCTTGCATATATTTAAGTTTTTTTCTGAATAAAATGTCTCAGAAAGTTTTTAAGAGTTGAAACTTGTAAAATCTTAATCTCTAAATGTTCTAAAGGTTGTGAGCCATTTTTTTAGCTGTATCGAAGGTTCAAAGATTTTTTTTTTAATGTTTTTTAATTATTGTTGAACAAATTGTTTTGTTCAGATTTCTCAAACCAAAGAACCAGTTTATTATCTTCTTTTAAGAAGCCATGGGGGGATAATGTTAAGTTATCAAAAATATGAAAATGGGACTACCAAAAATTTAGATATTGCACACATGTATGCAGAATTTGTCTCTGCTTTTCTTTCTCTGCCTCTAATCTCTCTGTTCAGATGCATTCCAAGCAACTTTTCTGGGCTAATACTGTATGTCCCTCCACCTTTTCTTTCTTTTTTCAAAAATCCAACCATTTGCTATACTAAGAATATGACATTCAGTCCTTTTCTTTAAGCTCTTTTCCTTGTGTAGATAGCAGTAGTTTACAAATGAGATATGAAAAAGAAGAAGTTGTCTTAAAGCAATCATAGCAATAAAAGTTTTTCTTATTTGATGTTTCCATCAGTATTAAAAAGAAACAAAACAAAGCAAAACCCCTCTTTGTGAATCAGATCCTTGTTGAATCTTTCATGTCCTTTAGCAAAATTGACTATGGAACAGCAAATGTTTTTTGAATGCTTTAACACAGCTGAATTACCATAGTTGTGCTTCAGGGAGACGAGGCTGGAAAGTCGTGTGAGAGAAAGGAAAACTATACATCTGTATAAAAGTAACACTATTATTTGTGTTTGCAATAACAATAGAATTACTGCAGCCAATACTGAAGGCTATGTAGGTCATAAGCATTTTGCTTCATAATCTCAAGAAGATGTGATGGTGATGACCTTTCCATTGTCTGGGTTTTCACAAACCTGTGTCTCGTTCTTATTAAATGTCCTTGTGTTGAAATTTCTTACTGATCTAATCTCACCATGTGGCTCCTATATAATTATCTCATTTTGCAAAATATTGCATCTGTCATTTCCTTCCCCCCCCCCTTGCCCTTCTCTGAGAAATCAAGGCAGGATGAGATAAAGAAAAGGGGAGATGGAACAATAATTGCACTTAAGGAACAATTTGTGCAATATCAGGTTATGCTTCAGCGATGCCAATTGGGTCAGGTAAATTGCCAATTTCTTTATGTTGCTCCAAGCTCGTGGTATGAAAAACGGTCTCCCAAGGAACATCAATTTGGCCTGTTTTTTCTGCCCCCGATAGTTGTTTAAAAGGGAAATAAGAAAAAAATGGGGAGTATAGGAGAGAAGAAACTGCCTTTTCACTAATGAATGTGATGATTCATATTTTGGCATGGTCCTTTCCGAATTGCATTTACCAAATATTATTTACAAAATGATGCTATTTTAATCACTTACAAAGATTGTTATTTGCCTTTGGCATTTGCTAAATAGAGAATGAGCTGACGTTTATTCATTGGAACATTATAAAGCATCACAATCTTTTCTTCTGTTACATTTTGAGATTTGGATACATATAGATATATTCATCCCAGTTCTTCAGATAAAGGCACAGCACTTCCAAAAATTTAGTTTAGGTGTTGTTGTTTTTTAAGGAAGTCTCTGGAGGATGAGTAGTATTTTGCAATCTATACTTATTTATAAATATACCAATTGAAATGATTCACAGCTTGGATGCAGTCAACATTGCACCAACTTTAGATCTCCAGAAGATGAAGACACTCCAAAATTATATAGAAGCCCAAATCAGTTTCCCTTTTCTTCAGTGTTTGGCCCAAAGAGTGATTTATTTTTTCCCTACAAACTTTCATTCATATATGTAAGCCCAATGTCAAGGATACAGAAGACAAAAGGGGGCCATATGCCTTTTCTCTCCAGAAAGGCATTCCTTCCAGAACACATGGCTGCCTCCATGCTTCAAGTGCTGCAAGAAAAATGGAACCATTAAAATGATGCCTCATGTTCTGTACACTATTTAGCAACCACAGCTGGGGTTGGCAACTGCATTCTATATACAATTATAGTAATAATCATGATCAGGGGAAAATCACTCTAGCTCCCATTATAATCATTGGAATCTAAATTAATTCCAGAGGACTTATATAACATATATTGCTCGAACGTATGTGACTTTTATGGACCTGGGGAACATATGTGGAAATTATTGATTATGTTCTTACAAAATACCAGTAAGACAAAGTAATAAGTTTGGATATGTTCTGCTAATGGCACACTCCATTTGCAGGAATGTTTTAGATTTTTTTAAATTATCCCCCTTTATTATTTTTATAAATAACTAATGGCAGTGAACATACCAAACATCCTTCTTCCTTCTATTTTCCCCACAACAACCACTTCAATGGCATATCTTTTGACAAGATTTCTGTTTGTAGTCACACTTACATTTAAATTGATTGCATTCCATTTTTTAATATATTCACATTTTTACTGACCAAACCAAGGACAATAACTGAACATAACATTTTATAGGGGAGAGAGATAAAGTAGCACTGAACTTTGGAGAGAAAAATAATGGAATCAAGATCCAAGACAACAAAAAAATGGGGTGAGAACTATAATGGAGCAATCTGGATAAAGATTAGAAGCTCATAGTGGATCAGGAATGACAAGAAAGTACTGCAGGTGTACTTAAGTAGGTGTATCCTAGCATCAGAGTATTATAGAAGAACATAATTTGAGACAACAGTATGCTCAATAAATGCTAAGAAACTAAGATGAAAAAACAGAAGGCCAGAGAAAAGATTGTAGTACAGTAGGTGAAAGGTATGGTATTTCTTTGCCAGTTTCCACTGATCAGTCCTTCAGAAGCAGTTTAATTAAGCAGTTAATCATCTATATCTATGAAGGAAAGCACTTCTCTCTTGAAAGAGCTGCTAGGATAGTTAGAGCCCATCTGAAGTCCAGGAGATGGTATGAAGTAAAAATTACTGCTAGAATAACTATTACTATTCTACTAACTCACAGTACCACAATATGTAAAAAAAAAAAAGACTAGATTTCTTGTAGCTTCAAATAGGCTGCAATTGAATTATAAAAACATTAAGTCACAGATGTTGACTTAAGTTTGTAGCCTCAGAGTGAATTCTGAAATGTGCAAAGACTTGCTATGAGTTGCTCCAGGTTTTAGACATGAACCAGCAACTATTTATTTCATTTTATTTACCAGAAGACAAGTAGGTTTGAAAAAGAGGCTATGATATAGCGGTTATAAACTGAATACAGGACACAAGCAAAATAGATAGTTAAAGATAAGCCCCAAAGTATGTCCTTTTTAACAGAATAGGTAGAAATAGTATTGAAAGATTAGAACATTGGGGTGGGGGAAGTTGAGAAAAGACTCGGATTTGAGTGGTATGGATGTGAGTGGATGAAAAAAATCTAAGAGATTATTAGAGATGCAGAAAGCAATTAGAAAGTGGAATGAGAGACACAATTCAGGAGCAGAGAGAGAAGCTGAGTGTTGGCTAAATGTAAGAGGGCAATAGAAACCTCGGGCTTTCATAAGGTCACCCAGATAAGAGGAAGAGAAAAACACAATGAGAAACCCAAATAGATAAAGAGGAGGAAACATTTCCAGCTGTCCTATTGATTAGACAGGTAGAGAAAACACCCAATTAAAAACAGTTATTCAGAATACAAAGTCAAAAGATGAAGTACTAAAAGAATGGGAGGGAGAGGGGGTGGGGTGGGGTGGGGAGAGAGAAAAAAACAGAGAAAATAAATAAAAAGCAATGGACTCTCAGAAGAATGAAGTGTTTCACTTTTGCAGTAAGGAGATTGTCACTGATATCTCCATGAGGACAATTGGAGAACGCCAGGCAGGCATTCCAAAGAGAGCCAAAGGAAGTCTAGGGAGAGGAAATTAAGATACGGTAGTAAGAATAATAAGTGCAATGCAGGAGCTTCAAGACAATGCATAACATAAAAACTGAGAGGGTTTCTTTGCAGAAAGAAGATAGTTCAAGATGTTAGGTTTTCCCCCCCAAAATAGGAGAGATCGGGTCATAGCTTATTTCACTACAATTGAGAATTATAGACAGGGCAGGAATTCATTATATGGAAAAAAGAGATGCTGGTAATGGAAGATGATTGTTTGAAAAAAACAAAAGAAATCAGGATAATTGTGATTCTAAGGATTGTTATAGGAAAAGGAGAGGACAATAGCAGTATCGATGTTAAGTGTCACATAAAATCAGATTTCAATCCGCATACGTATGGAAAGATCTAAAATAAGAGTGGGACATGGGAGTGGGAGATTCTTTCTAAGATTGCTTATCTGGGAGAGAGGTATTTTGAAGGAATGACATATGCCTTTTACAGCATGTAAGTTTTCTTATTGCATCAGTGGGATGATCCAAACTCTAAACAGTGGGAAAACGGACCAGGATAAATCAGTGTTTGATTTGACTTCATTTCAGTTGTATTAAGAATATAGTTCATGTGATTATTTTTTACCATATATTTAAGTATTTTATCCTTAAGTTGAAAATTGGATGTATGTGGCTATTCTGCCTGTAAGATACCTCCGCCTGGTGAAGGTGCATTGCATCACCTGTAAGGTAAAGACCTTCACAAAGGTGCAATGGACCAATCTATCTCCACCTACACCATTCACAAGTAAGTGTTTCTATTCAGCATCACTTTGTCAAGGCACTTCAAATAAAAAGGCAAAAGCTTTGAAGATATGTATAATTTTATTAAAAAGAACAATTTGATTACAACTTTGACAGACCTCTGAGGTGACACCAAGGCTTTTGGGGATTGTCTGCAGCCTTAGTACATTCCACATTATAGCCTTCTGGACACTCTAGGTGGCTTCATAAAACCATTAAGTTCAATCTCTGATGTCTCGTAGCTATACCACTGACCATGACACACATTCTAAATGTGGGAAATCACTAAGGGAAATCACAACAGGGAAGATAGAATTCAAGAAATAGTAGAGAGCGATTAGGAGAAAGAAAGTTTCTGGCTACCACGATAATGAAAGTGATGGAATCTAGAGAAAACTAGAGGCAGGTGCTCCAGCAAGCAATCTGGCCCCATTTTATAGTTTTAAGGGTGACAATCAGCTTCCTGGGAACCAATGCAGCTCACATAGCAATAGTGTTATGTCAGTGTACTCTAATCATGTGCCCAGAAGTGTAGATGCACCTCATCTTGGACAAAATGAAGCTTTCACATGCTTCTCAAGACCAATTCCATGTATAATACATTTCAGCAGTCCAGTGAAGAAGTAACTAAGGTGCAAGAGACCATGAATAGTATTTCCCAATCTTAGAATAAGCTCAACTCACAAGATAAATTTGTACAAATATCCTCCTGGCCATGACTGTCACCTAAACCTCATGCAGCAGCAGTATATTCAAGAAGACGCCCAGACTGCACACCAGCTCTGTCTAGAGCAATGTTATCGCATCCATAGTTAATAATGGAAGGTCTCCAAATCTGGAGAGCCCTAAAACCCATAAAGACTAGGCAAGATCTTAATTTTGCTAGGGTTAATTTGAGGCCTACTGTTCCCCACCCAGACTCTCATAGACTCTAGGCCAGGGATGTCAAACTGCCGGCCCGTGGGCTGGATGCATCACACCAAAACCGCGCCCACCCCACTTCTGGCAATAGGAAAAAAGTCACGATATGTTACGACATATCACGTGATGTCGCAGTTTGACATCCATGCTCTAGGCACTGGAAAAGAGATTTGCTAGCATCATTTGGATGGCCTGGGACAGAGAAGTATAACTAATTTCAACATATTAATTATATTTAATCCTGTGCCAGGTGAATGACCTCTCCCAGTCACTTCATGTAGATGTTAAATAGGAGGGTTTCAACAGAGGCACTTGAGGAACATTGATAACAGGGAAAGAGTTAATCCCTGCAGCATACCATAAACCAAACATCAACTGGAACTGGCCTTGGAGGAAGAGGTTACAACCATTGAATATCCTTCCTATTCCCAATCCCCTGAGCAGGTCCAAAGGCTAATTGAGCCAGAAGGGTACCATTTGCTACAGCACAGCCATTTTTGTGATTCCAGTTGTTGTTGTTTTTAGCCCCTCTGGTATACAGAGGCTTCTCAGTAATGCTGAATTTCTTTTAATAAACACATGAGCTGAGAAAAGGAGTCTTGTTTAGCCAAAAGCAGTTTTATTTGTACCACCTCTTTCCTGTTTCTCCTATACAATGATTTCCTTCATCTGGAAAGTAGGTCTCCATCAGTGGTATAATTATGTGAAGTTAAGGTTTATTGTTAATGGTTTAAGGAAGCCTCCTTTTTGATGGTCATATTGTTATCAATGTACCTCAAGTGCTCTGCTGAAACCCTCTAATTTAGATACAAAGCTGGACTCTGCAGATCTTCTTACTGGATTATCAACAGGAGACTTTTGGTGGTTGTTACCACTTGTCCATAGTACAAACTACCTTACTTTTATACAGCTGTTAATCAGATGCTTTGGGAAATTAAAATAATCACTAGATATTTGGAACAAAAAATATTAAAATAAATATATGAGAGCCAGAAGAGATTCTGAATGGCAGTTCCAAGAGTAACCATTTAAAGCCAAACAGTTTCCATTTCTACTGCTTTTCTGTGGCCAGCATTCTTATTCAGACAGGTGTTTCATATTTACATTAACTTGTTACTGAACTGAGATTTAACCTTAATTTCTGTTATTTATTTTTTATTATTTCATTGCATTGCATGTTAACTGATAAACAGTAAGTGTTTTAATTATTGCTTTTAAAACTTGCGTTGTATTCTCATTTATTAGACACATTGCTGTCTTACTGCCAGATTGTTGTTATAATAAAAACTGGAATGTGTCTATAAATAATGTGTTGGGAGCCATCCAGAGATTGATGGATATGTGAGTTTTAAATAAAATTTGAAAATATGAGACCATAGGTATTTTCAAAGAATGCATATGATTTACAACATAATGTGTACTATCAGACACCTCCAATGTTGCTTAAATACCCAAACATGACAAAATCTTATCTACTATGAAAATCCAATTGTGTTGTGTTAGCCTATATTGTTTAACATATAGAAATGCATACATTAGTTTTTATCAAATGTTATTTTTTCTTTATTTTGTTTTCTGTGCCCACTTCCTGTATGCATAAGAAATAAATGATATTTTCAGCTTTGTCCCATGGTTAGTGTTTTTCACTAGTTACGCTGAATTTGAATGAATCCAGGGCCATGAGTACAAGAAAAACTATGCTCATCTCAACTTCATTAGCAGTTTGAACAAATTAGTGTGGCAAAAAGAAAAAAAACAGAGTTAGCTCAGCACCCATCTGAAATCTCTTGGAGTGTTCAGTGTTTTGAGACTAATGTGAACATAATTACTGTCATGCTTTTAACAAAACTCTTTCATCTCTTAGACAGACACATTCTTTTGGTCATTAATCTCTAAGATTGAAGACAGCAGCTATTCCGAAGATGCAGCCTTCACACTTGAGTACCAATCTGAAGTGTGCATTATGAGGGCTGGATTGGGAAGGGCAAAGCAAATTTGCTGCATCAATTGCTGCAAGCTTATTCAGCTCATATTCCAAATTTTTATATATGTTCCAAGATCCCTATCCTGCCCTGTTGTCCCAGCCATGAAGATCTTTCAGGATTCAGATGACTATAGACCTTCTCCCTTCAGCAACATAGCATAATTTTATAGCTTTAGGAGGTGGGGAAAATTAAAAACAAAAGACGTTGTCTGAAGTAGAATGTAATCATTAGTCTATGTAGCTCAGTATTGTCTATAGCAGAGGTCTTCAAACTTGACAACTTTAAGACTTGTGGACTTCAATTCCCAGAAGAGCTGGCTGAGGAATTCTGGGAGTAGAAGTCCACAAGTCATAAAGTTGCCAAGTTTGAAGACCCCTGGTCTATACTAACAGTGAGCAGGTTCTTGAGGAATTCAGACACAGGTTTTTCAACTAGAGATATTGAGGACCGATCTTGAACTTTCTGCGAGCAAACCTATGCTTTTTAAGGCATCACTCTGTATATTTTACATGAATGTATTTTTCAGTGCAATCAAATAATATCCTCTTTGTCTACAGAAAAATATTCTATAGCAAGATGCTGCAGATAAAAAAACAAACTGTCTTTGACATTCAAAACAAGTTTATGTCACAATGGATGATTTTTCACATAGAGTACAACTTCACTGCCTTCAGTAGGAGACAGAAATACTAGTTTAGGTTCAATGCTTGTTTTTTTTTTTATAAGATACTACATTCATAATTCTAGCTGGCTTCAACTCCTGGAATTTTGGAAAAATCAAACACTAATTCTAATAAAGGAAGTATTTATTTATTTATTTTATCTTAAACTACTTTGTTGCAATAATTTGATGTATCTGTGGTGGACTGCATTGGTATCAATTCCCAAGAGGGAGGGAGTCCATTTCAGAATTGTAAGACACAACTCAGTTAAGATAGTTTGTGTGAGAGAAAGATAAAGACAGCCTCTCTGAATATAGGCTTGTGTAGATAGTAGAGTGCTTTGGTTTGGCAAGATTTTGTTTAGAGATGTGGAACAATAAACAAATGTACTTGGAAGAATCACCACATGCTTTTCTTGGTTTTGGGGGCATGACATTATCAATATTTGTGTTTCTTCTAAAACTCCTTTATAGTGTCCACATTCTGAAGAGGTTAGGTTCAGTGTCAAGTAGATATTCTACTTTTAATTTAAACATTTTGTAAGATTTTGTAGGAGATGAGGAGGCTGAGCTGGAAATCAGGGATTACATGTAATCAGTTTGGAGTCATTGCACAGTTACAAGAGTCCAAAGTCCACACACACACACATGAATCCTGTTGACCCTTATCTAGCTCCAAATTAGCTTTGACTGCTGGTTGACCAGATTCTTGTATATAGGTAGCAATAATAAACTCTTCAGTGCTTTGAACTCAGTGACTGTTTTTAGCACCTGACAGATTTATAACGAGTATCTTAACAATTGACAATAATCTTATTGTAGCCATCTATAACTGTTATCCATAGTCATTCTCTTGTTTAATATACTAATTTGCTCATTATCTCCAGGTCATACTGCTTAGAAATTCATATATTGTCATATAACATATCAATTATTGACTTTTATATTGGGTGTTTATATTTGTAAGCCTCCTGGAATCACTTTGAGTCAGCCGTATAAATTTTCTTTATAAATAAATAAAAGTGTGATGTCATCCCTTAATTTTGAGAATGTCCCTTTCAACACATCTAGGCAATTTCTGTTTAATTTTCTTGAAATCCATTGCTGGAACAGAATGAGGGAACCACTTCTCTTGTCTTTTTCTGATTTCTCTTTATATATGCCAGATCCTTGTTCTGTGGCTGACTGATTAACTGAGCAAAGATCAATCTAAAAACTTGGAGTTGTAAACCAGATAAGTAATCTACCTCATCCCCCATCTCTCTTTTTCATCCCCACCCTCCTGAGAAAACCTCAGACAGCTCCTAGGTCACATCAGAAAATCATCCCTGCAGTAATACCTCTCATAGGCAATAAAATTTGGCAGAGGCTGATTGCTTGAAACATGGAGTGTCAGTCCAAAATACGGATAAATGATTGCAGAAATCTAACAAGTCCATTTCCTGCAATAAGACAGCTTTTCCATGCCCCCAGCTAGATCTCAGCAAAGGCTTTCCCTGCTTTTTTTAATTTCTTATTTTGTTAAACAAATTTTAAATAATTTTTTGACACAGCAGAAGGAAGGGCATTGCAGGGAGAGAGATCCAAATATACCTTCCATTCTGCATTGTCTTTATTAAGTGATAGACATATTGTCAGGCCAAGAGGTGCTGTTCGCAGGAGCCCTGAGGCTCATCTACTGACAGATAGTAGAAAGAGTTTTTCTTTGCTAATGAAAGGCTTCCAGTCATACAGTCATAACAGTTTTGACATTTTGGTCAAGGAGAAAATGCTGTCCAGCATTGTCCATGGTTGGCAGAACTAGTTGACAGACGACATGAAGGTGAGTGATTGCTTCATTACTTATTTCTAATACTGGCATGCAGTCTACAGGTGAAAAATATCCTTTAATTTCTTGGCTCGTTTTGTTTGCTTGTTTTTAAATTGGATACTTTCATTTCACAGCAATAATCCTCATACTAGGAATGTGAAATAAAATATCCCATTGAGTCTTTATTCCTAGAGCTATCCCTTATAATCTAAATCTTACAAAAGTTGATAAATACTAGTAGTTCAAGGCCTCAGAAAATCAACCGTAGTAACTGTTGGAAATATTTCTATCCACAAAATTGGTTTTTGAATATTTACCATATTTAGAAATTTACAATTTTGGCAGTGAAATTCCCAACAATATTCTTAGTTTCTCGCCCCACTCCTCTGCCACAGCTAATTTGGGAGCTTGAAATTATAAAAGTAGAATGGATAAGGCTATTTCAGTTCCTTTGTTCAAAAATCACATGGGCCCCTTACTCTTTGTCTTAACCATCTCTTTCATTTAGCTGAAGTACAGAAGCAGTTCATTAATCAAAGATTAAACACTGCAGTGGATTTTTTAAATTAACCAACCTGTGAAAAGTTATTCAATGCAGTAGCAATAATCAAAACTATTTATATTCATGTTGTGATTTCATCAATCTGTTTAAAATGATCAAAAGGAAGGAAGGAGATTTTTTTATTTTAAATGAGTCAAAATAAAGCCTAGATTGAGGCATTTCTTTTTATTGACTTCAAAACTGATAATCATTGCTGAGATTAACTGGAAAATAGATTTTAAAAAAGTGAAGATGTCATATTCTGCAGATTGTCTTAAGCATTAATTTGGGAAGATTTACATTACCATATTTATCAAATCATATTTTCATAGATAGATTGATAGATTGATTGATAGATAGATAGATAGATAGATAGATAGATAGATAGATAGATAGATAGATAGACAGACAGACAGACAGACAGACAGACAGACAGACACAGATAGGAAATGAATATAAAAGCCATACAAACATTGGAAAAGAAACCAAGAAAAATAAAAACAAGGAAGAATTGCGAATATGTAAGAAAGAAAATAGAAAATGAAATAAAGAAAAAGAAAGAAAAGATTATAAAAAGTGGCTTCTGATCTTTTTGACAGTTGTTATAAATACATTTATATTTTACCTTATCTCTCTAAGGTTACATCATACTTCCTTCTATCTTAAGCTACCCTTTCTAACCCATATATCACAAGTTCATTTTTTTCTTCTTTTAGCAAAAAGTCATTTTGTTAAAGACATTTCCATTCACTAATAAATGTAACAGTTGATCTTTTTCTGAGCCAACAACTTAATTTTATCAACTCTGCTAGTTCCGTCCTTTTCATCAGCTGTTCCTTCATTGTGCATATAACAGAATCTTTTCATTTTTGTGCATATGGGATGAATGACATCACAAACTCTGTAAACCAGGTTAAAAACAAAATAATGCATATAGCGTCAGTAATCTTTCATCAGTATTACCCTGCCTGATCTCTTCTATCAATATCAGGAGTGAATCATTAAGAGGGGACTGACAGAAGAGATTGTTCAACCACAAAAAAAGGAAGAAAAAGAACAACATTTTAAAAAACACTCTAATTGTATACTGAAGAGTAGTCGAATCATGAAAGCCTGTCCAAGTTTCTCTCTGTCACATCTTGTATTAAACAAAATCAAGGTGGGGTTATTTTGAGTTCCTTTCTCATGCTTCCCTCTTCCTTAGAACTGATTAATCTCTTCTGCCTGCGTGAGGACAGTTAACCAGTAGAACAGCTTGTCTTCAGACATTGTTGGTGCTCCATCAGTGGAGGTTTTTAAGAAGAGACTGGACAGTCACTTGTATGAAATGGTATCCGGTCTCCTGCTTGAGCAGGAGGCTGGACTAGAAGACCTCCAAGGTCCCTTCCAGTTCTATTCTGATTGATAGTCTCTTCTCCCATCCCCTATTAGTTCTCTCCTTTCTTCCCTAAAATCAATTATTTTCATTTCGCTTTTTATCTTTTATTTCTTTTTGTCTGTTTTATGTTGCTGGTCATTGACCAAATAAATATTACTTATCTGTTGAAATGATTTTTGAACTGTTCATACGTACAGGTTATATTAATAGGGTTTAAATTGTGTCATTAGCAAGGAACTTTACAGACATGTTTATAACTTGCCCTGATAATTGTCGGCTGAAAGATAAATTAGAAATATGAGAGAGTTTATTAATAATTGGCATTATCTAGAGATGTTTGGGAGAAAAAAGTTTTTAAGTTAACTGACTTAATTTGCGTTTTCCTTTTCCTTACTGCTAAGCAAGCTGAATAGAGTTATTCTTCTGATCCTCCACAAAATTATATTTCAAAGTGTGTATATTAGGGAGACCTTCAGGGGAAAAAAGATAACATTTTCTTGCAAAAATAAACTTGATATTTCCTGAAATATGTAAAAATTACATATAAGAAGATATATAACATGGAAATATATCAAATCTAAATTATGTCTTCTAGTTAGTTTGTGTGCAGACTTTGCCCCTTGAAGTTTTCTGCAACAATGTTAATAACTTTGTAATATTCCAAGATAGAAAGCATATCCAATATTATTATTACAGTTTAATTTGAGAAAAAGGTTTTTGAAACAACTTTCCATCTTGTTACTCCATAGTAACTTGAGAATATTTAAGAATATTTTTCCTTAAGAAACTCCAGATACAATTATATATACCACTGAATTGTGATTTCTCTCCAACTCCTCTCCTTTCCTCCCTTTCTTCCCTTCCCCTTCCTTCTCCCCTTCCCTCCCCTCCCCTCTCCTCTCCTTGTGTGTGTGGGGAGAGAGAGAGAGAGAAGGAGGGAGAGAGAGATTGTAGAGACAAATTAGTCTTTTCAAAATTATCAAATTGTTTTCTAGTGGGGTAAATGCTGATATGAAGGAAAAGAGGTTAGGCTCACCCAATTTCTCCTATAACAGGGGGCCCCAGCCCCAATCCCGTAGACCAGTACTGGTCCGCGGCCTGCCAGCAACTGGGCCGCACAAACAAGCAAAGCCCCATTCACGGGATGCAGGCAGCACACAAAACCACGCATCCTCCAGTCTGTGGAAAAGCCTCTCTCCACAGAACCTGTCCCTGGTGCCCAAAAGATTGGGGACCTCTGTCCTATAATATATCCAGAGTTTACTTACTGATACCCTTCATATATTTTGCTTTCATAGGGATGGTTGTGCCTAATTTTTAAAACTTCTTCAATTTACAGTGCCATATGGGGCCACGTCATCGGTCAATTACAAATTCTTTTTCTATCTAAATTAAATGATTTGTTAATTTGGGTGAGTGATTGCTGCCTGGCTGGGGAGCTATGTCTATGATGGTGAACAGCTTGCATCCTCTCAGAAACATACAGTGATTTGGTGCCACTGGATACTTTCTGGGGTTGTTTTCAATTTAGATTTGAGTTGAATGAGAAGAAAAATGTTTCTCTTGGCAATCTGATAGGCACTTGCTTTTCTGACAGATGTTAGAGTTTATTATTCCACTGGGGCAGTGTTTTGTAGTTCAAAATTGCTAATTATATCAAAAGCTGAGCTATGAATGAAGAGTGGGATGGGTCTGCTGCCAGATAGTGTTTCTTATCTGTTTGTTTGTTTTTTCTCCAGTGTTTGCTGCACATGTGGCCTCTGCTTGCTTGTGTACACAAGGATATTTTGGCTAATTCATACTTGAGTGCTCAGAACACTCTTTCCTTCTGTTTCATGGGAGATTCCAGGGCTGTTAATAGATATTGTCTTGGCAGGGCTTTTTCTAAAATGATGTGGGTTATTTTTTTTCTTATTTATAAATAAAATGATCCACGTGAATGCACCAAAACCAAGTGAAGTATCTTCAAGAAGGCTTTTCAAAAAATGTTTTGGGATCTCTAACTCTCCTCAGCCTTCTCCTACATTGCCAATAATTGGGGACAAAGTCATTGAAAACAACTCGAGGCATAAAGATTAGGAAACCCTTTTCTAAAATAGATAATTCTATTTTAGCTGCATAATTCACCAGCTCAAGCCTCCTACACCTTTCTTCAGCTCAAACAAACAATGCCTTTGCAAGGCCTATTAAAAATTCCTGGTGCAGAGTTTTGTCTCCTTCATTGTACTGTATACTCAAGCGCCTTAGGGCCATCCATATATCTTCAAATAAAATAGGTAAATATTCCTCTTTCTCACCCCAGTACCAGGGTTCCAGACTGATTTGGTCTAATGTCAGTATGGCAGAATACTTCAGTGTTACGTTAGGACAGATTATCTTGAAGCACAAATTGGTTTATTGCTAGTGCTGAAGGCAAAAACAGGCCTAAAGAGGAGAGGGGTTACAGTCCCTGTATACTGTAATTGTACAATTACAATATACATGTGATTAGATAGAGCAACTAGATGTTTCATGGCACATAATACATCATATGCCTAGTAAAGTCAGCGAAGCCATTAGGATATAACTATGAGGCAATGGGGCAGGACTACAATGATAATTGGGTTTCAAAGAACAGAGAGGCAGTTATTCCACAAACATAGTTTTTTCTTAGGAGTTACTTTTTGCCTTCCCAGTATCTTTTCCTAGCTTTTTCAGCTTTCTTTGACTTTCTGAATATTTTATGCCAAGCTGACAGGACATCATTTTTAGAGGGAAAAATGTTCTAATAATGGTATAGTTGTCCAATTTAACGCTATGTAGCTGATCCCAGGCTTTGTTTTCTCTGGAAAGATGTATTTGGATTAAGTGTTTTGACTTGATCCTGCAAAATTTCCTACATCAGCACCACCTCTTTCTTTTTTTATTTCCCTGTAGAGCAGGCGTGGGAAATTAAGGGGACATATAAGAAACTGGGATTGCTATGGAGGACTGAACCAATAGGGCTGTGAAGGTGTGAGGGCATGCACACATACATATACATACATTGAAGAAAAAACTAAGAGTCACCTTCAAAATAAAAGCAATCCATGTGGATCGGTCAGGGATAGCCAAAGGGCTGGATGTAGCCCAGGGGCTGTAAAACGCCCAGGTCTGGTCTAGAGAATGATACTAGGGTATGATTAAATTAGATAGTCTGGTAAATTTCTGATAAATTCAGCTGCTTCAGCCTTTAGGATAATTCAGATGTGAGTTACAGAGTACACATTAAAGAGATATACATACATGCATGACATGCGTGCACGACATACAGATTGAATGAGTGTGCATGACATACAGGTTGAATAAATGTAGCAGTATTGGGTTTAGGCAAAGTGTCATTGATGTATATTAATCTTCCTGCTGCTACAGTAGCTTAAAGGAGTTTTTTATTTGGGAATGGTCACATTTCGTCCTTAGAATATGGAACAATCCTCTGTCAGCATAGAAAAACATTCTTTTCTTTTTTCATAATAGAATCTATTTCAGTTTCACTGCCTCTACAATTTAGTATGTTCCTTTCCGTGATCTCTTAGACAAATTATAAGTGGTGAGTTGTATATGCCTATTCCTACTTGATGGCTGAAATCAAACTCTAACAACTTCTGACTGACTCGGTGCCAATGATTAAATTTCAAAATACTTTTGTAGAATAAAGCAGTGAACACTGGTGAAATGTGTGCTATATAAGCCCTTTAGCAGAGTAAAAAGCACATGGGTTTTCTGTCTTTTTTTCTAGGTGTAGTGAAAGCATTCATCTCTGCACATTTTGCTATCTTTTATTTCTAAACAGTAGCCATTATCTGCTGAAAAGCACTCAAGAGGCAGCTAAAGGCCTTTGGCAAGTTCATTTTGAAGGAGTTGGATTCTAGAATACAGAGCTTATGTCCACAGAATACATGTAAGTCCTTAAGGTACTCTCAGGCTTCACTGTTTTCTTTTTATTTTGAGGATTCCATTCAGTGTTCTTTTCTTCAGGTTAAATCTATGTGATACTGTGCATAATACTGTCAATAGATAGGTGCATGATATCCTGCTTTATGCCTGATAGTAGTTATTTGCAAAACAATTTTTTGTCATCCATTCTGTACATACTACTCACTGTCTGACGAAAATATGGATGGATGGATGGATGGATGGATGGATGGATGGATGGATGGATCAATCGATAGATCGATAGATCAATAAAGTTTGAAATGTTAAAAATCAGCTGCAATTCTGAAGAATGTAAATCCATTAAAAATATTATTCCCTACATCAATAAGTGCCAAGATAGCACTTGGAATTCTGGGCAAATTAGCTCTTTGAATATAAGAAATTGGCAAATATCAAATTAATGAATTCTGCATATTTTGTTATTTAGTGTACTCTACCTTTAATGAAGTATCATTGCACACAGAATAATTTTGTTACTAATGCTGTATTGTAACTAAGAGAAATTTACTATGGAATTTTTATAAAGGACTTAATGAGAATATATCTGATTACTTGTGATACATCAATCTGATCAATTGATGTATCAATTTCTGTTTAAATATAACATTCTCTACATTTAATAACTCATTTAATAACTCTTCTTTATGCTTAACACACGATAATTCTGGTTACCCAGAGTTACCCTCTGATAAGATGGATGGCCAATACATTTAATAAATAAATAAATGCTTTTACACATTTAGTTATTTGGGATAAGCCATGATTCTTCTATTTCCCCAAACAGGTGATCAAGAGGAAATGTTGATGGAAAACAATTTTTTGATAATGGAAACATTTCAAATTAGTTTTCCAAAATATATAAATTGCCAGTATTTCCCAAAGTTTTTGTAAATCTGAATCTGAAATCCTGTACACAGTTAACAAACATCAAGAGCCAGTAAACACAGTAGGAAAAGTTTACTGTATGTCATAAAATTGAACTTTGGGAATTTCATAGAGAAATAGTCTTCTGTTTAGATAATGCCCAGAAGATATAGTCCTACTCTATTATCTGAAGGATTAGCAGAAAGAATATGAGGCTACGCACCATACTTTCACACAGTATTATCCAAAAATATTATAGTCAAACATTTTTGTAATAAGTTTGTAAAAAAATGTAGAGCTCATGTTAGTGAAGCAAATGACGCCACATTGTGGGATGGCGCCACTCAGCCCAGCACTGGAGAGGCTTGCTTTGCTTTGTTAAAATGAATGCTCACATCAGTGAAGCAAAGTAAATTACTTTGTTGCGATCCTGGAAGTGGCCGTCATTTTCCAAGCGACCACAGTTCAGTGCGGTCACTCAGAAAATGGCAACTGCTTCTGGGATCTTGCCATGTAGTCCAGTAAAGGAGTGGCCTGTCCTCTTTTCCTACCCTGAGCTCCAGAGATCTTCCAAGGGCAAGTGCAGAGGAGGGCGTAGGACCTGTGAGAATCCCGAGGGGTGGGAAGCAGCGCACAGGATATCTCAGGTGTTGCAGGAAGCCTTTAGAGGCCCAGGATAGGCATGTTTGGGCCTGCACTAGGCCTCCTAGGGTCTCCATCATCCCTGATGCACCCCTTCCTCTATTAACAACGCAGTCATTTAATGACCACATTAGGGAGAGTGGGGTGGATGGTAGTTAAGTGAGACAATCACACTTAACAACCCTCACCACTTGTGACCATAATGGGCATGCTCTAGTGCAGTCCTAAGTCAAGGCTTACCTGTATCCAATATGAAATTCTCTTACAAAATATTCGTGTTGCTTATATGCTTTATGTTTGAGAGTTTTATGCGATAATACTTGACTCCTGCAATAGGGGAGGTAGACCTCTTGGCATAGCTATAGTTTATTTTGAACCGTGTTTTGAACTAAGTCTGTACCCATCATAATGCACAATCTATTTGCCTGTCAAATAATCTATTTGCCTGTCCCATGCTCCCCTTTGGGTAATTAAAAGGTTAAAATGTAAAGGTTGAAGTAATTTCTATACTGTTGTCTCCTGGCTGTTTAGTAGAAAGGCATGATTATTAGAAGATTCAGTCCTTCTTTCCCCCTTGGGAGAATAGACTAAGCTCACGAGAGATAAACAAAATCAATCTTTATCTTTTTAAAAGAGAAAAGCCTTTTTAAGGAAAAAAAAACCCTTTTAACTGTAAGTGTTAAAATGGAGACATTCATTGTGAAAGAAGATAAATACAGTGCTGCCCAGAAAAAAGTAGCTTGCAAATTAGTTAAAGAAGAAGAATCTCAAGGAAAAGGCATTGTGTATGGTCCACAAATGAAGAGCTTGCTGCTCAAAATGTCTGAGGAGATTTGTGGACTCTGAGGATGGAGTTCAGATTATTACAAAACTGAAAAAAAATTCTATAGAAAAAAGTGTTCACGAATATAGCCTGAAATACAAATGAAAGTGGAAATTTAACACCAAATTCCATAACTATTACAAAGGGATACAGAACATGAGACTTAGCAAAAGAGAAATAAAAATGTAGCAGACATTCCTGGGTATATATTTTACTTAATTTGTACAGAAACAGAAAGAAATGGTCCTCTGCTTTAATTTTTTTTAATTTATCCAGCTTCTTGGAGATTCCAAATATTAATCAGAGGCTGGTATGGATTGTGCAAGTTCAGTCCCTTACCAGCCTTTCTCCACTGATTTCACCCTCTGTTGTTGTTGTTGTTGTTTTAAGTTTTTCTATATAGATGAATGGGCTGGGATAATCTGCCTGACTGAGTTTATGTATGTGACAAAGAGCCATCTTTCATTCCCAAAGATGCCAAATGTCACAGTTAGAAATATTTATACAATCAGCTGATATTTAGGAAAGTTGATCTTTCAAAGCATGTATTTGGGAAGTTCTATAAAAGTTAATGTTTATCTATGAAAGTTGAATCCGGTACTAAGTTGAAAAATGTATACTATGCAATTCACTTAAGTTGTATAGAAAAGCATACATTAAGATAGATTCTACCAACTTTTGTACAGTAGCAACTGGAGGTTTTGGTTTCTGATTTGCAGAGAAATTAGGACAGAATAAAGTGAGAACACATGCAATATTAATGAAAGCTGCACTAACCATTCCCATGTTGAAAAGTTGTTACACAACTGGTGTGCCATTATTATGAATTCATTCTTTCTAATGAGCATCCACTCTTCCTTTGTTGGGTGTAGAAAACAGATGATAGTGTACAGTATGCTTCCTTTTTTCAAGTTAAGTTACATTTTTGGCTCTGTCACAGGAGCTTCTTGTGAGTTTGTAGGAATCAATGAAAGGCACAGTGCAAAATAAGCTCTTTTAGATATTTTTAAAAATCTTATTAAGAAAACAAATCAAAATGAGCAAGCTACTTATAATTTACCACATTCTTTAGCAAAAGTCAGTAAGGATTATTTACTACAGAGAAGGCAAGGTCATCTCTGTTCACCCTACCTCTCCAGCCTATAGATTAAAAATGCATTGCAAATAACATTTTCTTTTCCGTACTCAAGGTTGCAGTCTAACATTGGTCTAACTGCATATATTTCATGCTATAATGTTGAACTAATGAACACATGAATGTTTCTAATTATTCTACTAAGTTCCTACAAGGACAAAGAGGGACTGAATATACAGCTGTTATTCTTTCTTTCAGACTGACAGAGGCTTCCTTCTGGCAGATAAAACCTCTTATTTTCTGGCTAACTCCAATCTTTGAGAGATCTTCAGTAAAGAACAGACAAGGTCCCAAGGTGCATCCTTCTGTTCCACTTTGGCACATTTTTCCTAATCATGCCTCCCCTGTTTCTGATGTCTTTCAGCATCCCAGGAACAATAACAAATCTTTAGCAGCGTAACATTGCCAGTACAATTTTGGGTTATCAGTCAACATAGCTCTTTACTGAAACCAGCTATTTTATCAGTCATTATATTTTCTCTATCAGAGTTCTCCTTTGTACAGTCATCTCTGACTTCTTAAGAAAAACAAGAAAGTCCAGTTGCCTCTTGAAAAAGCACCTGTGGGACAACGATGACCTGGATGACTGTGAATCTCTATAGATGATATATTTACAACTTTTTGCTGAAATACATATGGAATAAGAAGAGAACAGAACAGAACAGAATAGAGCTGGAAGGGACCTTGGAGGTCTTCTAGTCCAGCCCCCTGCCCAAGCACCTATACCAGAGGTCCCCAACCTTTTGGGCAACAGGGACCAGTTCTGTGGAGAAAGGTTTTTCCACAGATGGGAGAGTGCGTGGGTTTGTGTGCTGCCTGCATCACACGGATGGGGCTTTGCTTGTTTGTGTGGACCGGTTGCTGGCATGCCGTGGCCCGGTATTGGTCCATGGACCGGGGATTAGGGACCCCTGTCCTATACCATTTCAGACAAGTGACTCTTCTTAAAAATCTCCAGTGAGGGAGTGCCCACGATTTCTGAAGGCAAGCTGTTCCACTGGTTAATTGTCCTCACTGTTAGGAAGTTTCTCCTCAATTCTAGGTTGCTTCTCTCTTTGGTCAGTTTCCAACCATTGTATCTTGTCTTTCCCACTGGTGCTTTGGAGAATAGTTTGACTCCCTCTTCTTTGTGGAAGCCCCTCAAATTCTGGAATACTGCTATCATGTCACCCCTGTTTTCTTTAGACTAGCCAAACCCAAGTCCTGCAGCCGTTCTTCGTATGTTTTAGTCTCCAGGCCTTTGATCATTTTAGTTGTTCTTCTCTGAACTTTTTCCAAGGTCTCAACATCTTTTTTGTAGTATGGTGACCAAAACTGGTTGCAGTATTTCAGGTGTGGTCTTACTAGGGTTTTATAAAGCGGTACTAATACTTCGCATGATCTTGATTCTATGCCTCTGTTTATACAACCCAGGATTGTATTAGCTTTTTTGGCTGCTGCTGCACACTGCTAGCTCATAGTCAAATGATCACTAGGACTCCAAGATCCCTCTCACAGTTACTGTTTTTGAGCCAGGTCTTGCCTAATCTGTACTTGTACCTTTATATTCCTGCCTAAATATAAAACTTTGTTTTTCTCCACATTAAAATTCATTTTCTTGGATAGGGCCCATTGTTCAAGTTTGTCAAGATCTTTTTGGATCCTGAGCTTGTCTTCTGGGGAGTTAGCTATTCCTACCAGTTTAGTGTCATCCCCAAATTTGATGAGTTCCCCTTCTATTCCCTCATCTAAGACATTGATGAAGGTACTGAAGAGTACTGGGCCTAAGACGAACCTTGTGGTACCCCACTGCTTACTTCTCTCCATGTGGACATAATACCATTAAGGACTATTTGCTGAGTATGCTGGAGACAGAATAAACAAAAAGCTGCATGATAAAATGAATGCAAACTTTCAAAGAAGCAATACAGTGGACCAATGGAAAAAGCTGTGAAAAACCAGAGCCGCATGCAAATAAATGGGCAGTTTTATATAAGACAGCTCCCATAAGCAGAATCGACATTGTAGCTGAGAACAGAGAGCCAACAAGCAATTGGCTTCTTCGAGCTTCTCTGGACTAAGACAGGATGCAAGATTGCCCAAACTGTGCTTCATACAGTTCTTTTTCATGAGGAGACTGCAAAACAGCAATCTGAAGGGTGAGAGAACCGGGGAATTTGTCATATTTGCTCCAGCCACAATCAGAGTCTTCCAAAGCTGTAAGGGTACATGGAAATAACCTGGAGAAAATGGACAAATAGATGCTGAATAGTAGGTGAGGCAAGCAACTTGAAAGTTATGAGGCTGTAATTCAGGTAGAATTAGCTTATCTGGCTGTATTTCATGTCTAGTGTATCTGGTAAAGCCAACAAAAGGACACTAAATTTGCACTTTCTTTGCTAATCACTTTTTGGAAATTGCTTATTAATTTCTTTAAAGAAGCTAGACACCTTCAAAATGAAAAGGCTAGAAACAATGGGTGAGTGCCTTCAATCCTTAATATAAGAAAATGAAACTGTTTCTTTAAAAGCTTTCAATTTTAAAATAAACAGCAAAAAGCAAGACAAGTTTTTAGCCATAGAAAATATTGAAGAATAACAGATTATTGGATAAAACAGAGACTGAGACTGACTTGAATATGGATTCCAAGTTTTAAAAAATGCTGGATTATAAAAGTGATACAGAAAAAGATGCAATGAATCTGAAAAACATGCCAGAGTTATCAGAGTGTTAAAGAAAGCAATGCCAAAATGGATTTACAAATATCTTGTATCTCTGTGGGTATCTTAATAATTAAAAGGGACATTTGCATGTCAGACTAGTGACTTGGGAAGCTGCCTTATCTTGGATTTACAAAAAGGATGTGTGAAACCAATTGGATGCTGGCACTTTCTGGGAGAAAAGACGAGTTGCTCAAGTTGTAGGAGGCAAAGAGAAAATGACAAGAAATCAACTTGTGGGACACTACTTGATGAGACAAAAGAGTAAAGTTTTTTTAAAAAAAAGGTTTATAAAGTGAATTTGATAAGGGTTTATATATATATATATATATATATATATATATATATATATATATATATATATATATATATATGTTCGAAGGGTCACAAGCAGTGAGACCACCAGGAGATTAAAAAGTTACAAAAATTTATTGCTATTAAAACATTAAAACACCTAGCTTTCGCCGGCCTCCTGCCGGCTTCGTCAGGGTGACTAGCCATCAGTGGGGTAG
>NW_015386880.1:470751-499922 GCF_001527695.2 Protobothrops mucrosquamatus
GTATAACTTCCCAGGTTCGAATCCCATAAAAAGGGTATGGCTAACTGATGAAGGCAAAAAAGCCAGAAATGGTCCATCTTAGTCTCCCAATTTAATTCTTTACTCTCTGTCAGAAAAAAGAAATTTGGATATAAAAATATTTCGCAGTTGCGACTTGAGCCTGCTCTATGCCCCTAGTTGGGGGCGGCAAGGCAAGAGACTTTAAAGTTCTGTTTATAACTGGGAAGATATATCTTCTTTATTTTTCAGAGAAAGTGATAATTTGGATTATAAAATTGAAAATTTTGAATAAATATATATATATGTTGATATTTCTGGTAGCTTTTTGCTGATGAGGACTTAATAATGTGTTTTCTACAATTTGATTATTGTAAAGGATGAGCTTTGCCAGAGAATGTAGAAGAACAATGGATTTTATTGGATAAAACAGAAATTGATTTGAATGTGGATTTGAAGTTTTAAAAATGCTGGAAGTATGGGATTGTCAGCAGAAATTCTGTAGAAAATCTAATGGGCTTGGTCAGTTCTGATTGAAATGTGCAATGCTATAGATAACCAGATGCCAAGCCATGGAGGGCTTCATAGATCAATACCAGCTATTTAAATTGTATCAGAAAACCTATAGATACCCAGTGGAGATCCCACAAAATTGTTGATACAAATTCCCAGTGCCAGGAGTTTGCCACATTCTGGACCAGTTGCAATATCTGAATATTCTTTAAGGAGAGCCTTATCCAATAGTCAAGACAGGTGGTGATAAGGCTTACTGTAGCCATAACAGCTTCTGAAACACGGTGAAACATTAGTTGTTAATTGTATTCAAAATAATTGGATGGATGCTGGCAAACTTTCCTTCAGATCTGCATCAAATCTGGAACAAATCTGCATATAGAACTGAATAGGAAACACAACATTCAGACAAAGTTCATTATTTTAAAAAGTTTTCTCTAGCACAAAAAGAAAAAAACAGGCATATCTATTTTATTTGTTTGTTTAGATGAAGCAGAGAGAAGGATGTGTGGGGGAGATAGAATTGTGGAGATAGAATTGTGACTACTTTCCACGAAAGTAGCTACCCCCCCCCAAAAAAAAATATAGAGAAACAAGGAAATATTCAGAGTGGAAGTCTTTGGCCACAGTTTCATTTTGTGGCTCTTCCTGCATCTTCCTTAAATAAAGCTTTGCTGTGACATCAATTTCATTAAATAGGGCATGTTCAAAAGAAAAAATTGCTTCCATTTTCTCCTTTTACTTTACTGCCATAGAAAATTGATCCCACATCACATCCTTATTTCAAAGAGTACTAAAAACCCTCTCATTTTATAGTGACAGCTTCATGGAACTAAAAAAAAAAACCCCACGAAACATGTAAAAGGATCATTTAATAAACAGGGGTTTTTTTCTTGCAAGATGGATTCCTTTTGGGTGATGCAGGAAAAGACGACAACATGAACTACTACCAACATTTTTATTTCTCTTTCACACATTGCATAAGTAGCTAGAAGTTGATTTTGTTGGGTCTGCAGGCAATAATACTCTACAGGTAGAATAGTCCCAGTTTAATGATCACAATTGGGACTGACAACTCTGTTGCTAAGCAATTCAGTCATTAAGCAAGCCTTCATCTCACTGCAACCAGCTAACAACTGTGCTTCTGTGGCAGTCATTAAATGAGTCATCTGCAGTTGTTAAGCATTTCATGTGACCTCAACTTGTGATTTTACTGTCGACTTTGCCAATAATTCTTCTTGTTGGAAGCCAGATATGATGCATGCAAATAGCAATCATGTGATTGCAGGAGATGTGGTAAATGCCCATCAATTGTGAAGTGTCCATCTCTCAATCATATGACTATAGGGATGCTACAACGGTCATAATGTTTATACCTTCATGTCTTACTACCAGGGCTTTTTTTCAGCCGGAACGCGGTGGAACCGCGTTCCGGCACCTTTTTCCGGGCCGGCCGCACCGGAAATAGCCCCTCCCACACCGGAAATAGCCCCTCCCAAATTTTACTTGCATTCCTGTTCTCTAAAGGGGCGGTCCTAGGGTTTGATGAGGGCGTGGCCAGGTTTGAGTTCCGCCACCTTTTCTCCGAGAAAAAAAGCCCTGCTTACTACTAATTACAACTTACTACTACATATATTACTAATAATGATATTTATCAGCATCAGGAAGTGAATTTATCAATATTTTAAAATACAACTCAGGAAAATTATTTTGTGCTGATTCAACAAAACTCATGCAAAATGTGTAAGATTAATTGGAAGTCAAACCACACATTAACTGAATCAGACAGATTATTCTGTAATATATTTAGAGGTTGATTTGTTTGCTTGCTTGTTGGTTTGTGATGTGGGGGACAGTGTTAATTACTAAGATTAAATGAACACAAAGTGAAAAGAATAAATTCAGTCTCAAAATGACTTCTGAATAAAAATCAGCACTCTGACTTATGCTGCTTTATGAATTGTGAAAATTACTCCATTCATTGTTTATTGAGATTCTCAATCGAAGAACAGAGAACTGAAGAAGTTTCTTGGATGAGAAGTGAAATATTTTCAAGGAAAAAAACCAAGAAAGTCCGGTTGCTTTTGGTACTCCCATCACTGGTAAAAGGGATATCATCTTTTTCTTTTTTCTTTTTGTCACTATTCAAGATACTTCATCCAGATAGCAACTCTGAACAATTAGAACTGTAAATTGGTATCCAAAGATTAAATTCAAAATAAGCATAAGCACACAGTTACTATTAAATTTATGATGGCTGCTCACTCCACTAGATTCTAGGCAGCTTACAAAATCCAAATATATTGTTGAAACAGTTAAAAAACCTTAAGCAAAATGTGACAGCCATAGGACAACCATAGTAATAAATACACAACAGGGGCCCACAAACACATTAACCCCATTTTTTTTTCTATATCTCTTCTCAAAAAATTCTTCAAAACTTTAATAGGTCTTATTTGTAAATCCAAAATAGAAAAGTTATCCAAATCACTCTTTTGGTTTGTATGTCCCTTTTAATTTTTAATATATCAGCTGGTTTCATTGTATATCCAGTATAACATCTTTTTCCATAACATTCTTGTAGTTTGTCATTTTAAAATCCACATTCAAATCTATTTCAGCCTTGTCTGGTAGAACTTGTTCCTCTTTCACAACATCATTTACCGTAAATACACTTTATCTATAATGGCAAACATTTTAAAAATTAGCTTCTGAGTCCATTGTTTACAAAATCCTTCAATGGATTCAGTGTTAAAAATATTTCACTTCATTTAAATTTTCTCCTTTAATTGTAATCTTTAATTTCTTCTAGTTAGTTTCCTCTAGTGTCCAACTTTTAAAGTTGTATCCTATCTTTTTTTCCCCCTGGGTCATGGCCTCTTGGCCACCGGGTCACGTGAATGGCTGGCCAGTGCACGCACATGTGTGTGTGCAGTCCCCCCTCGCGCTAGCGCTGTTCTGAGTGTCGTGCAGGTGCTAGCCCTGCCCCAAGCATCGCACGAGCACTAGGCCCACTCCCAGCATCTCACTCCACCCCCAGCTTCATGTGGGCACTCACCCTATCCCCAGCATCACTTGGGTGCTAGCCCCGCCCAAAGCCTCATATGGGTGCTAGCCCTGCCCCCAGTATCATGCGTTTACATGTGCCATCCCCATTTTCATTGCACATGCACACACGGCCCCATGCCTCCCCTTTCCTTTCCCTCCGGGCCGCTAACCTAGAAAGGTTGGGGACCTCTGTCCTAAGGAATCCAAACAACGGTCATTTCCTACAAGAACAATTGTTATAATTAATTCAAAGTCTTATTTCAAATCCATCTATATATTTAGTCCATTTTTAATTTTCCAAAAACCATTTTGCTATTTATTTCCAAAATTATTTTTTCTAAATCCCTAAACTCATACTTAAATTCTTAATTACTTTAATTCAGGGGTCCCCCTAATTACAGAAATTCAGGAAATCCTTACAAAAATTACAAGAGGTCTTCTCTTTAAAGTCAGATATGAATTTTTGTAACTAACCAGAATGTCATACTACATAAATTTTATGTAGCAGAAAAAGTAATATTTTGACATCCCCAAATGAGAGTGTCTGGTTAGCAATATATTACCATCACATTCATGACACCTCATATTTTATCATAACACAAAGAATTAGAGTTACTTTGTTACAAAAGACTACAGGAAGACTTTCAAACTATTTGAATATAAATATTCAATGAGGTGAAAAATTGTTATGGAAATTAAAAAAAAACTTTTGTGATTAAAAATAGAATGGGATGAGATAGGATGGGATGGGATGGGATAGAATTGGGAATGGGAATTGGAATGAAAATAGTCATGGAAATAGAAATAGAATACTTTATTTGGCCAAGTATGATTAGACACAAGGAAATAATTTCCGGTGCAAAAAGCCTCAGTGTATGCAAAACAACAGAGAAATAATAATCATAATAATGATATCAATAAGAGAATGTTGTAGAAAAAATGAGAAGAAAAATAGCTATACAGCCATACTACAGGGGTAAATATACTTAGACATAAGACAATACTATGGTAATTAGGTGTTTTACAGAGTTTTTAAAAAACCATCTTTTGTGGTGGTGCAGTTTTTTCTTTCAACACGGTTCCACAGTAAGAACAATATTAATTTCCTAGCCACAGTGAATACACAGTTATGGTGATATTATTAGCAGTAGCGGTAGAGAAAGAATTTAAAAAATGTGGAATTAGCATAGAAAATGCTATGGATGATATATTCTGCAAGAAGATATGTTTAAAATGATTATGCATCAAAGCATTGTGTCCGCAAATCTCATATTTATATTTGCTACATGGATGGTTTGTGTTTCTAATTCTGCCTCATTCTTGACTAATAATGTTAAAATGCACACACATATATATACATATTTAACAGTACCTTTTTTGTTTTTTCCTGTTACAATCAAATGTATATTTAATGAATGTTCATTGGTGGAGTGAGACCTATTTCATAAGGGGAATGATTTCCAGAAATAACAGGAGACAAAGTTGTCAACATACAGTATATGCCTAAATGAAAGCAAAGAAGACATGAAAGTTTGTTGAACATTTGTAATTTGTTTCTCCAATCAAATAATTAATGGCTAACTTTTTTCCCATCCATAGATACACATAAATGCACTAAGATGGATTGGTAGAATCAGAATCATTAATTGGTTCAATTAATGTAATATCCACTTTAGTTAACAGATTCTACAATTTTATGGCCACCTAAATGACAGAGAACAAGAGAGGCAGACATTGTGAAGCCTGAAATGTTATTTCCGTTTGAGAATTAAGGTAACTGAAAAGACTTTGTAAACCTTTCCTTTCCTCCCCCCCCCCCCAATATTGGATTGTACATGGGGTTAAACTATTATAATTCTTCTCTTGGTTTCTATGATTTTTTGTTTGTTTTGCCTTTTTAATAATTTCTGTGCTATTTGGAATGGAAAGAGGATTTTATAGAAGAAATTTTGAATCCTTCTCCTCGCTGCATAATAGATCTGATCACCTTTGGGATTTAGATATTTACTTTAGATTTATAAATGACCAGTTCCATGGTATTTATTTAATTAATTTAGATAATGTGTAGCTTGATTTGTAGATAAATGGTAGAATGCCTTTCTTGAAAGATTCACAAATAGATAAGGAAGACAATTACTTACCCATTTCTTCACAGACTTTATAATCAATCAGTGTGATGGCTCCACACCAGGAAATGCTGAACACATGCTCCATCACTATTTATTTTCCTGTAAAATATTTTTTTTTCTGACTGCTGATTTATTGGTTGATGACTTCCATGATCCAAGTCTCTTCCAACTATGTTATTCTGAATTCTATTCTATTCCTCCTAGTCTTAATTTAAAAAATGAGAGCCAGTCAAAGGACAGCTTCATGAACACGTTCACCTTTGCAATTGTGTTCATCATACATTGTAAATATTGTGGACTTGCTGCTGCCCTGACATTCATTTACCTCTTGCCTTCTGGAAACTCGGTGGTTCTTACTCTCTTACTAGCAGGATTTGGTCTCCCTAAGTCTGTTTTTTAGAAATGCTGTAAAGAAATGAGTCTGTTGCTGGTTAAATGATTTTGGGTTTTTTTTTAATTTGTTAGATTTAATCTGTGCTTTTCACTTTGGGTTTTGTTTCGGTTTACCACCTTGAGAGCTTTGGTTTACCACCTTGAGAGCTTGCCAGAGTGAAATGGCTGGCTGTGAAACAACTGCAATGTCTCGTACATGAAGAGGACTCTATGGGCTTCCTACCACTATTCGCTGATGCTATAGCAGCTGGAAGGCCAAGTATTCTCTTTCTTTTCTGAATCAATTTATATATTGGGGGGGGATTGTTTTCAAAGAAGTATGTCAGGTAAAATTTCCATTCAAAGCATATATTTTAGGAAAAGTGGGTATAATATTAAATATTAATTTTATGTAGATTTTCAAAAATTCTTAGACAAATGTGGGAACAGGATGGAATGAATGCCAGACCAAAAAAAGCCCAGTAATGGAGCAAGTGACATTAATTCATCTTTAATGCACACTGCTGATTTTCTTGTTACTTTTGCAACAATCTCATTTATGACAGTAAAGATATAAAATATTCAAATATTTTATTTTAAAGATTCTCAATAAAATGGGATTTTTTTTACATTCATATGGGTGGCTTAACGTTTCATCCTTCAGTTTCCCTTCCTTGTGGCAAACTGCATGTAAAAAATCCAAGTAAGTCTGGCAAAGACCTTTAGTTTAACTTCTAAAGAAGTTGCTGCCAACCAGTTTTATTAGAACTATTTGCACATCAGAACAGTAAAAAAGAACAATAGAAGCTTCTGTTAAGCAGAACCAGACAAATGCTTATATTTTCAAAGCTTGTCTGGTGCCTCCTCCCATCCAAATCCCCCAATACTGCCTGCAAAATGAGCCTTCCTGAAAAAATCTTTCTACAACTTACAGTAGGTGCCACGGGCAAAAAGAGCATTTCTCTTCAACTCTTTTCTTACAGTTGAGAGGATGGGGCTCCACTGAGGGTTTAAAAGAGGCAGGATATCACAGGAGAAAGCACTTCTTGATATAATAGGACAGTAGTAGACAATAGGATTGATTTGACATGAGGCATCTTTCTCTATTCTTTATAACTCCTTTTTTTCTTGTTCCTATTAATAATATGCTCCAAAGAATCAAGTAGAAAAGCTATACTTGTAAAGTAAAGGCTTATCTTAAAGATGTCTCAAAAGGCAAAGATAATTCACTTGGTAGAAAAGTGTAGAACAGGAGATATCTTTTGAGATTCTTTATTCAGTTTTAAATGACAAGTGAGTCAATATTGATTAAATATTCGTGAAAGAGTGAACAGTGCTGAAAATAATGGCAAAAAAGTAGTTATCAAAATATTTCTTCTGCCTACTCCGACTTTTCTTTTCTTCAGGTGCCATCGCTGATGTATTAAGTTTAAAAGAACTTCCAAAATAAATAAATATAAACCCAGAGCTACAGTTCCGTTCTTCTTTCTTGGATTTGAGAATATATTGTCAGCTAAGAACTCATGACATAAAGCCAGAGAGCTATGAAAGGAGAAATCATATTGTTTAGCACAGCTCTCTGCATTCTTGCCTTCTCTTTAATTATATCTAGTTGCTGCAGGAGAAACTTGATGGTTGAAAACCTTTGAATGGCGGATAATAAATAAAGCACAGATCAACCTCACCTTCCACCCCCAAGTGCTTTAAAAATACACAAACACTGGGATACACTTAAAAGATTTCACCCAGGAATGTATTTGTTTTCACAGTATTGATTGCCCAAGGCATATGGCTTTCCTGAAAGTTCTGATGATGGTAAAAATTCAGCAACCCAAGAAAACACAATGTTTTGTTATCCAAGGCAAGACTAGAAGGGCGTTCCCCCCTGAAGGTGCAGGAACAGAGCAGTGATTTGTCTATTCAATTTTGTTTCTGAAAATTTTTCATTTATGCATGCATTTAGGAAGTCCTGGGACCTGATTTGCTCTTTCTTGTCTCATATATCTCATTTTTCATAAAGAAGAAAAGTATTATTGATTAGGTATACATTAATTATTGTAATCTAGCATTTCCAATAGCTATTTATTGCTTAATTTTTAGGCTGCTTGCAACAGCAACATTTTAAAGTGGTCGAAACGTTATCTTAATATTTCATGCTGGCCTTTTACCAAAATAAAGAATTGATTGATTCGTTGATTGATTGTTCCTAACAAATAAAAATAGCAGGTTGTTCCTAGCCTGTATACTGATAAAAAAAATGTTCTTCAGGAATTAACTTTATAAAGACTCTTCCCCTGTAAAACTCTTGTTTGTGTACAAAGGAGGAAATTTGGATGGGCCTTTTTCACATTGTCTTTATCCTTCATAGTGACGGTATTACTACTTATTACTGCAAGATCATGCAAGTAGCAAATGACACCCATCTCATCCAAATCAACCATTTTACACAAATAGATGAAAAATTAGTGTTTTTTCACAAATAGTTTTTAAATCTATGTTTAATTAATTTTAACCTGCAGAAACCTTAGGAAATAGAAACTTCCTATAATGCTTTGTAAACAAGTTGGATTTTTAAATGATAGGGACTGGATGCTCCCTTTCATTCTGCAGAAATGTGACACAATTGTTCAAAATGCCAAAGAGTACAATTTATTACTTGACTGTAACACATCTTTCAGCCAGAATTCGGTACAGAGGCATCTGTGGCTTTACTTACCCGCTCCCCCTTCATGCAAACATCATCCCTTGTTCCTTGGAGGAATCGATATCATTCTCCCAAACAATAGTGCAAGGTCTTAAGCAGATATTGATCTATAGCAGAACTGGTGAGGAAAGTGTTTGAAACACAGAGATGTGCTTCTATAAATGAAAGATAATTACCAGATCATAGGAGCCTTTGCTGAATAGGACAACATTAAATGGACATCAAGGTGAAGGCCACCAAGGCCTGTGAATAAGCACAATGAAATAACACTTTTCTCCTGGGTCATTGCCTGAACAAAGGTCGCTCTTGCTTTCTTCTCTGTCCTTGCCACTTCTTCCTGTCTCTCTGATATTCTCCTTCCTGCCCTCTTTCTTTCAAATATGCACAGGAATATCCTTAGATCTAGTCATCTCTTGACCTTTCTTGTTTTCCCTGGTAATCTGCATGATTCTTCGGTATTCGGATTATTTAAATCTATAGGGAAAAAAGAGTTTAAGTCTTAAATTTAACATAGGTTTGAGAAGAGATGGATATCCTGCCCTTTCTGAAATAAGATAATATCCCAAAGAAATGCATTGCTTTATAATCAGAGTCAGACTAGAGCTTTCATTCTCAAAATAGAGATATTCATTCTATTGTAGAAAAAAAATAAATGTTTGTACCATTTTTCATGGTAAACACGGGGCTTTTATAGGGGGCTTTTTCAAAGCATTCTCTTTTGAAAGTTCTGTTTGCTTTTGCTTTTCAGAGCACTATTTGACACCACTTGTTGCTTGTTTAATTATTTTATATGGCTGCCCATCTCATATACTTCTGAGTAGTTAAAAGAACATAAAAGCACAGTCAATAATTATAAACAGAAATAACATAAAATTAGCAACTGAGAGATTCAACAGCATCCCACAATCAATATATCGAAAGAAACGGGCTCTTTCACACTATTGGGATCCCAGGGTTAACAGCAGAAACAAGTTTTTAATGTCTTGCAAATGACCAGTAGGGTTGAGGTAGACTGGTTTCTCAAGGTGGGGGGGGAATGATCTAAGGAGCTGGCACTATGGCAGAAAAGGCCCTCCTCCTGGGTCCCACCAGATGATAGTCTCTCACAATTTGTGCCAAATAACCAGCAGCCATAACTGCCTATACAGCCACATTTTGCACCAGCAGAAGCTTCCAAGTATTCTTCTAGGGCAGCCCCTGTAGACACATTGCAATAATCCAACTGGGATGTGAATAAGGTGCAATGAGGAGGGTTTACAAAAATATTGAGAGAAGAACCTTTTGTACATGGTGGGTAGCCAAAAAATAGCAGATTTGTAGTATCAATAATTATAAGTATTATTACTTATCAGTGAACTAATTTTGCTAGAGTGAATGAAAAAATATTTTTAAACAATTTAGTCCAATTTCCTCATTTTTTCTTCTTCTGTGATTACATATTTCTTTGTAATTTGACTTGCTTTCCCCTTTTTAAGTTTTTGTTTGGGTGCTTTTAAGTCAGCATTGACTTCTGGCAACTGCCTGGACTAAACCCTGCAGTTTTCTTAGCAAGATTTCAGAAGTGGGTTTCCATTGTCTGCTTCCTAGGGCTCAGAGAGAGTGACAAGCCCAAGGTCACCCAGTTGGCTTTGTGCGTAAGATGGAACTAGAACTCAAGTCTTCCGGTTTCTGGTCTTATGCTTTACCCACTACACCAAACTGGCTCTCTCTTCTTGTGTGTTATGTATTCCATTTGTGGTTATTAGTAATTAAAATGAAGCACAGAAAATAGAATTATACAGTTGAAAGGAAATATTTATACTATCAACCTCTGCTCCATAGAGGAATCGCCTTACAAGCATCCTTAATGCCCAGTTGAATGAATTTTAACCAAGCAAATCCAAACGTAAATATTTCTATAGCTTACTCCACAAAAGGGGAGATTACTAGGGCAAATATTATTAATGAAATTAGTATTATATATTAGAGACTAAATGCATGCCGTTTAATGGTTTGACCCTCTTTTATAAGGCAAAGGAATTATGAAGGACAATACAAATAGCCTTCAAGCTTGATGTATTTGTTTTGATGAGATGAGTAGATAGAGACTGTAATGCAGACTCTACAACCTGGGATAGATGAGAATCCAGTCCCATCTACATAGTTTTCTTAATTAGCACAATTGCTCTTCTTATAATTGATATCCATTTCAGTAGTGGCTATTCGTGGTTATTTGGTGAAATTAGCTGATAATACTTGGGTTTTTTGTCCAAAACACTAATGTTTAAGGACTATCAGTTGGATAGTCTAGACAGCTGGAAACTATAGTTTCGCAATTTTTCAACTTTCTATAGCTGCACAATTGTATCAGGCCATCTGTTCTGGGAAGTAGTCTCCAAAGGTATTACATATCTTTCAACAACTATTTGCTAGGCCTTAGGAGATGTTAGTAGTAAATATACCAGTAGAAAATTCCAGATTTTAGTCCAATGTCCAACCCTGGTATGATCATGTATGTGCCATAACTAAAACTGAATTGGTTAGAGGTTCTAGGGCTCATGGAATGAATGAAGTAATGATTAACATCTGTAGAAATTAGGACTAGGCTTGAAAAAAATGTTATAAATCAAAATTGGACACCAGTTAGATGGGTGTGGTCAAGGATAAGGATTCCTAATTTGCGGGGCACTTGGTAGGCTTATCTGGGCTTGTAAGGTCAGCTCCAGATGAGGTTAGGGCTGAATATTTTTATGTCTTATGCAGCAATGAATTAATCTTGTTCTTTCTTGAATTGTCTTTAAATGACTTTCCAGGTTAACCTTACACAGCCTTGAACTAAAAAGTAAAGTAACAGTGAGGAATTCGATTCAGATGAAACTATTTAAAAGAAAAATCTTGATTAGTGGGCCCATATTTTAATATTTTTATTTATTCATTTTGAGCACACTGGCTAGATCCCTGAGGGTTGATCCTGGTCAATAACAATTGCATTTTTTTTCAAAAAACTAAGTTGGCTAATTACTATTCCATTAGTCTTCTAAATATAGTTAGTGAACTATATGCTAATGATTTATTTCAAAGCTGTTTTTCTAGAGACATCAAAGTTGTCAATAATGTCATCTCAGTATAGAAGCTGCACAATAAGACATATTATCTCTGTTTGCATTATACTGGTGATGTAGGAGTAAAAAGAGGCAAGGGGTGGAGTCAAGAAAGGACTCAGCCTAAAATTGTAACATGTTCACAAACTCTCCAGTTCTGGTCCCCCTTGAATTCTGTTGATATCTAGTAACTAATTTAGTGCTGATCGTTACTGGACTAAATTATTGTGTCTACGTGTGATCAATAAATCCTCTTAACTGGAACTTAATGTGTGGTCCTGATTCTTCACACCTGACAGGTATTTGCAAAATTCTGGGTACTTGTCTATTTGAAAGAAATAAAGATGAACTGTACAGATGAGTAGCACATGGTGTATTTTATCACTTCTTAAACTGAACACAGCTTAAATATCTTTTCTGTGCATAAAGCTTATTGGATTCCCAATAGTTGCGCCATTTAACACAGTGCTTCCCAAACCTGGCTAAATTATCCAAAATTGGATGAAAGTGTTTTTTCTTTGGATAATGACACATTATCCAATCACAACAGGAGCATTCAAATGTCTTAAAGTGTTTTACCTACATTGGATAAAAAGGACTTTCTGATAAGCAGTTTGGGGTAATAAAGGAAAAAATTTGGGAAGCATTGATTTAACACCCTTGATTCAGGAAATACAGGAAACGAAAACCTTCCAAAATTATTGTGCTACATTTTTCAGATGCTACAGTTTAAAAGAATACACAGTATGTCATTCTCCATAGGTTTTCAAGTTGTGTTTTCCCCCCATGAAATGAAAATTCATTACCTGTGTACATGTATGTTTTGTAGCTCTCTACACAACACAATTCCACCAAGTTGTGGACTAGCAAAGTATCAAGAAATCCCCAGTGTAGTTTTGTCTTCTAAGGGTTCAATTTAAGTCTGTTCTCTCCCATCTGTCTTCCATATAATGTTATCATGGAGCCAGATTAGAAGATATGAAGATATGTCAAGATCAAATCAAGAGTTTTCATGCTATTTATCACTTATTTTAGTTTTAAACCATGGGCTGTATCTTTAAGAGTGGTACATTCTAAATTGCTTTTCTTGTCAAAGGCAACAGTTAAAAATTGCTTGTATCTTTTTTCCCTAAGAATAATATGTGTTACTCAGTCCTGACATCTAAGACACAATAGTCTTTTTTTAGTTGTAGGAAGGAACTATGATTCAAATTATCCTTTTGTTCTGGAATTGGTATTAACTCTGGAATTCAGTGTTCCAGCATAAACAGTATTATCCATCCTGAAAATGATGATGCTTATACTGCAGAGTAATACCATTTTAACAACTACCTTGTGGTAACTTAGAAAATGGATATTTATCATGAATAAGAATATGGAGTAGAATCTAAAAGCTTATTTGACCATACATTTTTTTTAGTCCTTAGGGTTCAACAAGGGTCTTACTTTGCAGTAAAATCAACAAACATAGCTGTACCATTAAAAACCGTTTCTATTTCAAATATGTTGTGAAATAGTCTATTTGCTTGACACTGATGGTCCAAAGGATTTAGGTCAAGTCTTACTTCCTGATAAGATTACAGTGGCTGTGTAATCTGGCATACTTCGCAGTCATTTCTAATTTCCTGTAGCCTGTAGCAATGAAGCAAGGAAATAAGGGAGTGAAGAAGGAGCAATGCACGTTTGTCGTTGCCAAAGTGTACATTTGCTTTTCAGCAGGCGTTAAGTGCCTGCCACCTCCAGGCAAGTGGTGGCTTCACAGCTCCTACTAGCACAATGTGGAAAGAGTAACAGAACCAAAACAATGTACTTTAAATAGCCCATTACTTTTGTTGAACACAATCTTGGTATTAAAAAAGACCCTCTTTTAAATATTGTTGCTGTGTTTCCAGCTGTTAAAATCAACCATATTTAGTTATCATAATAACCAAATGCAGTAGCTGATTTGAGCTGCAGGGAGGTGGCCTCATTACTCAGAAGGATTTTTAAATGAACCCATTTTCTTCATCACAATGGTACTTTCTTGCCTATTAAAAATCACTTCATAGTCTTGGCATCTCTAGCATGGATGACTGATGTGGCATCTTCGGGTTGGCTCCAGGCCACTGAAAGTGCTTAGCAACGCTGAAGTTCTATGCTGCTTGAGCAAGAGGCTAAAGAAAGAGGCCTTATAGGCATCTCATAAGAAATGAAACATGGGGGAAACCACATCTTTAGAATTCCTAAAGTTTTTTGTTTCTAATTGGGGGAAAAATAGAACAAATGTATCTGTATATGAAAAAGGGACTCACCTGCTATTAGCGGATTTTTGTAACTTTGGGAAACCTGTAAGTATTTTGATATGTGGGAGAGAAATTGTAAAAGGTAAATCTCATGCACCATTAAATAAAATCCTGTACTTAGCATGTATCTCCACTGCTTCTGAAAACAGATGTGGGCTGTTCTGTTTCTTGGCATCTGTCATTTCAAGAATATCCAGTGTACTCAGCTGTGACTGATTAATTATAGACTTCTTTAAACATGCCTATAATATGTTTTCCTAACAGTATAAATTTACAATCTTTTTTTTTTAAAAAAAAATGTAAAACTGCTACTTATATAGGGCATCTTTGTGCGATCTTCATTAGGAAAGTGTTGAAGCTGCACTTGGATACCTCTGCAAATATTATTGTTTGGAGAAGATCTTAGGACATAGCCACTATTTTCACTCCAGCAAACTTTTAGACTGATACATTTCAGGTCATCTTTTCCCATAAATCTATTTCAAGAGCACGGATGCCCTTGTCTCCTGCAGAATCTCTTCCTGAGCTGCTGGACTGTGTTGTTGTGTTGGTATTGGACTCTCCACAATTACTAGGGTTGGCTAGTATTTCTACATCTTCTGAATGAGGTCTGGCAAGGCTCATGGTGTGTGTGTGTGGGGGGGCTCCACTGTGACCATGGGTCTGTCCCAATAACTCCTAGGCCTAATGGTCACATCTGGATCTGATTTGAAGAATGTTTGTTAGGTGATCTGCATGCAGACATGCGACAATAAATCTTCATCTAATTAATGGAGATTTGAACATCTTTTATTCTTGCTCTACTTACTCTTTCACTATTTACAGTTTAAATATCTCAAGCAGACCAACTGGGTTATACATACCCTTTACCTTGGTTGCAACCAATAGCAACGGTTTAAGGGCATGTAAATTTCAAGAGATGAGTGATGCACATTGAGGAGATCCACAATGGCCAAAATTAAAGGACTAAATCATGATTGAAATGGTGAATAATTTGGGGAGCAAGCTCAAGACTTTGGTAGTGGTGATGTCTGTCTGTAAACAAGTCTTCTCCAACCCAGTACCATACATCAGAGAAATGTTGCGATTACAGCTGCAAAAAGATATTGCTGGCTGAAAAACCAGGGTGTCACAGATCTGACATACGATATGTAGCAAAACTAGGTTGAAAAAGGCCATCATTTGCTTTTGGTATCTGTAGAACAGGTTGAGAAGGACAACCACTTTACCTGGGGATTCTGGAAGCAAGTCCTTTAGGGCTGTCTCGATGCTGAATACTTGTCAACTCTTATAGTCATATTATATCAAGCTGCTACTTTGCTGTAGTGTGAACCCCCAAAAGGTGACATCCAAAGTGCAAAGGATTGTGGGTAATGAGATGCAAATTGGGAAAGAGACAATAAACTGTGTTGCAAGTGCTTGTGGCAGGGGGCTAGCTTTTAAAAAGTCAGCCTGATTGCCTCTCTGGTAATTTGCATAGTATTAACCAGAGATATTTTCTTTTTAAACTTGAACTTTTTTTCTTTCAGAGGTCACCTCCAACTAATTACATCCCCAGTGCTGCTTTACAAAAGAGGCTGCATGGATGTGATTACATGGTTTGAAGTGCAACCAGGAGATTTTATAGTACTGAAGAGGGAGGGGGGAAAGGCCACTAGCCATGTGAACCTGGCTAGCTTTTAATGCATAAATTTGGGTAGTTTAATTATAGGAGTCTTGCATGTGGTTCTGTTTACACAGGCTTCCAAACATGGAGCTTATGTCGAGTGCAACAAGCACAACAGTGCACAGAGTTCAGGCCCTGCTGAAAATAAACAAAAGAGTCCATCCACTAATCATATATTTGCCTTGTGCCAAATTCCAGTTTCCAGCTGGGAGCAATTTTATGCTGGAATTTAATGTAGCCAAGTTGAAATGAATCTCTTTTACTCTGGTGGGCAAAGATCATCCAACAACTAATCACTCCAATAGTTTCTTTTGGCATTTGAAGCCAACTTTTATTTCCATTTGCCCCAAGCCCTTCTGCAGTGTGTGATGGTCATCAAAAGTGTCTCTGAAAAATGAAATGTAAAATACTGAGACATGAAATTTACAAGTAGGAAACTACTATTTGCCTTCAGATAGATTTGGCATTCTAATTTAATGGCGATCCACTATAGTATTTTTAAAAAAATAATAATAATTCGGGATTGTGGACTTTAGCAAGACCTTTTGACTAAGATCTTTAAAGAAATTATTTAGAAAGTTTGCCTTGTTGAATTTAGAAAGTCTACATCACAATGTTAAATTGGATTCCAGTTGATACTGAAATTTGAAATGAATGTTAATTTCAGAAAATGTCCATAATTATACAAAGGCATTCAGACCTTTAGTTAGTATAAAAATATGAATTGTTTCTTTTCTTGGGAAATCAGGATTTTAAGCTCTGGAAAAAAACAAGTATAAAATGCTATATCTGTGAAATTACCAAGAGCTGAGCTAGACTAGGGGAAAATTTTAATTGTTATGAATAAAAACCTTATCTACGTAAGTATAGCAGGATAATGATTTAGCTTAACTTTGACAAATAATTTTCAGTGAAAACAGACCCTAAACTTGTAGGAACTTATACAATACAATCAGAATAGAGCTGGAAGGGACCTTGGAGGTCTTCTAGTCCAACCCCCTGCTCAAGCAGGAGACCCTATACCAGTGGTGGCGAACCTATGGCATGAGTGCCAGAGGCGGCACTCAGAGCCCTGTCTGTGGGCACGTGCGCCGTCGCCCCAGTCCTAGGCCTTCAGCTGGGTTTTATAAAATCTTTTCGCTTTAGGCCTCCGCCGCTATGTGCAAAAAAAAAAAAAGGTTCAATCAATCAGTCAATTTCAACTTCTCTTGGGGAAAAAAAGATCTTGCAAAGTTGGAACTGATTGATTGAACTTTCTAGTCCCACCCAGTCTGCCGTTACCACTGCAGCCACGCCCAGCCAATGGGCCACGCCCACCCGGCACTCGACGATGCATAAGTGGGTTTTGGGTTGCAGTTTGGGCACTCAGTCTCTAAAAGGTTCGCCATCACTGCCCTATACCATTTCAGACAAGTGACTATCCAGTCTCTTCTTAAAAATCTCGGGTAATGAAGCATTCAAGTCTGAAAGCAAGCTGTTCTACTGATTAATTGTCCTCACTGTTAGGAAGTTTCTCCTTAATTCCAGGTTGCTTCTTTCCTTGATTAATTTCTATCAATTGCTTCTTGTCTTGCCTTCTGGTGCTATGGAAAATAAATTGATTCCCCTCAAATACCTTACTGGAATATTGCTATCATATCACCCTAGTCCTTCTTTTCTGTAGACTGGCCATACCTAATTCCTGCAACCATCCTTCATATGTTTTTGTCCCCAGGCCCTTAATCATCTCAGTTGCTCTTCTTTGCACTTTTTCCTAAGTTTCAACATGTTTTTTGGATATTTGACCAAAACTGGATGCAGTATTCCAGGTGTGGCCTTACTAGGACTTATAAAGTAATACTAATACTTCACGTGATTTTGATTCTCTGCCTCTTTTTATACAACCAAGAATTGTATTGGCTTTTTTGGCTGCTGTTGCACACTGCTGGCTCATATTTAAGTGATCGTCCATTAGGACTCCAAGGTCCCCTCTCACAGTTACTGTTTTTGAGCCAGGTTTTGCCTACTCTGTACTTGTATCTTTCGTTTTTCTCATCCAGATGTAAAACCTTGCTTTTCTCCCATTAAATTTCATTTTTTTGTGATAGGGCCAGGGCTTTTTTTCTCATAGAATGCCCAGAACGGAGTTCCGGCACCTTTTTTGGATGGAACCTTGTAGGGTAGGCAAGGTGGGTTGTATGATGTGTGTGAGTTCCGGCACCTTTTTTTTGTTTTTTGTTTAGAAAAAAAGCACTGGGTAGGGCCCGTTGTTCAAGTCTGTCAAGATCTTTTTGGATCCTGAGCTTGTCTTCTGAGGTGTTGGCTATTCCTGCCAGCTTAGTGTCATCTACAAATTTGATGAGTTCCCTTTCTATTCCCTCATTTAAGTCATTTATGAAGATATTGAAGAGTACTGGGCCTAAGATTCACAGCAAGAGATGTCCAGTTTTGCTTTTTAAGGAATATTTTCTAAGAATACCCGATTAGTTATTAGCTCCCAGCTAGGAATTATTTATCTTGGTACCCCATTTATTATGTCAAAATTATTGCCAGAGGACAGTAGGAAAGTCAGGGTCATCCAAACTAGTTCTTAAAAGACAGCTATTTACAGTAACACGTGGACCATTATCAATGCCTGTATTTCTGCAGGCTTTGTATAGATATGAATAATCAAATCTCATGCTTCAATACAGAAGCATTCCTTACTTCAGCTGGAAACAAATCTGCTTTGTATGGCTTTATTGATCAATAAGTTCATTGTCCTTAAAATGGCTTGATTATTATCATATCATTTCTCTGAAACCTCAACTGCCATATTAGTCCCTGAACATAGAGGCAGTGTACAGACTAAGGCAATGATGTGATACAAATTGACTGGAAACAAAATATAGTATCTGACTAGGTAGGCAATGGAAGAATCTGATGGTTGATTCCTGAATCCCTATGATAAAACAAATAATATTTTTTCCCAAAGGAGGTTGCAGCAGAAATGCAAACTGAACAACAGGGAAAATGCAGTATCTCGGATTAAGGTTTTCACATGAGCGAAGTATTTTTATATCAGCCATTATAAAGCCAACCCATTATGAAGATTCATAGCATGTGTCTGTATATCAGGTATCTGTGCTTATGTTTCTGCTCTGTTCAGTCCCCCTGAGATAGGATTAAAATATTGAAAAACGTAGGGAGTGTGTCTTTCTTTTCTCTTTCTTCTTTTTTTTCCTTTTCAGAGATTGAACATAATCAGAGCTAATCAGAAAATTATGAGCTGCCTGATTGCTGATTAGATTCCTAATGTTAATATAGTCAAGAAGCCTCTCTTAGTGTTGTATTTTAACAAGAATGTAAAAATAATGTTTCCAGAAGGTGAAAGAAGAAAACTCTGCTACTTAAGAGGACACCTGTGGCCTTGTAAGAACAGGGCCAGAGGAAAGTACCAAAACTCTCTAATCTAGGGGTGATCTTTGCATGTAATTCTGAGACAAGCACTTTACTAGTTAGTGAGAGGCGTATTTCTTACTACTGAAGCTGTACAGTGACGACGTTGAAATTGTGGTGCTCAATACCTTCATCTATACCAGGAGTCTTCAAACTTGGCCCTTTTATGACTTGTGGACTTCAACTCCCAGAATTCCTCAGCCAGGCACATTGGCTGAGGAATTCTGGGAGTTGAAGTCCACAAGTCATAAAAGGGCCAAGTTTGAAGACCCCTGGTCTATACCTTCTCAACATTCCAAATAAGCCCATCCATTCCAAAAGATTGGGGGTTGGTTGTAAGGCAGGCCTAAATATCTTCCTGATATTTTTACAGTATGAATTCCAATTATTGTGGGGATATAAGTAGAGCTACGATATCTAGGTTGGGAAAATTGGGACAACTGCAAGATGTCAGTAAGAAATTTGAATTTTCTGTATTTGCTGCTGTTTAGAGGTCATCTGGCTTTTTCCTGGCCAGATATAGTAGACCAAAATGTAAGAAGACTTCTCCTAGGCAGATCCATGTAAGCAATTATGTACTTAGGAAAGCTGGTCCACAAGTAGCCCACATGCCTAGTTTTACTACTGGCAGTCATTGTTTCTTCTGGGTTGTTGACAGACCTACAAAGTAGTTCACACTTAGAAACCAATGCCATATACAGTCAGGACTACTTTTGTTGCAGCCGTTGGGGGTTATCTGAATCATTCTCTCAAAAGTTATTTTCTTGGTGCAGGCTCAAGTTCCATTTATCTGATCTTTACCTTGGTAGCGGCTCTTCTTCCTGTCCTTCAAAGCCATTCCCTGTATCCTCTACAGTGTTCCTAACCTGCTTTTCAAAGCTCCATTGCTTCAATAGCATTCATATATAAAATCAACTTGTATTACTTGTTAATATAAAGGATATATTTGCTATTGAATTTTTTTTTAAAGCAACATTAGCAATGCTCACTGATCAGGATAAGTGATAGTCAAGAACATTGGGGGATCTTTATCAAGGAACTGCTGAAGTCATAGATGTACAGGATCATTAATTATTAATATGAAATCATATTAACATACCATACTGTATGTTAATACTGTACTGACCACACAAACAGGGTGCTATCTATTTACGAAGGTAGCCTTCGATTTATGGCCACAATTGAAATCATAATGTTGGTTGTAAGACATTGTGGTCATAAGTTACCATGTGACAGAGACTTGATTTTATTAATGTTTTTTCAATGGCTGTTAAATGAGTTTGATACAGTCTTCAAGCAAATGACATGCTTATAAGTCCATATCCAGCTGATCCAATGGGCAGTTTTGGGCAGAAAATAGCAAAAAAAAAGGTCATAAAATACAATCACGTCAACACAGGATGCTGCAACCAGTCATAAATGAGCTAGTTGGCAGGTGCCCAAAATGCAATCATGTGACTGCGTGGTTGGTGCGGCAGTCATAACTTAGAGGATGGGTGTTCCGTCCCAGCTACATGAGTCCTTATTAAGCTCATAAGGAGAAACCCCTCTTCCAACAAGCAGGCTGGAACCATAGGAAAAAACCAATCCCCTTTTATTATTTACAGACCTGAGTAAAATGTCCAAGGGCAAACAAAACACAGTTCACTGAAACTTGATTCCTTAACACAAACGGTTGCCTTCAGCAACCAGCACCTCCCACACCTTCCCTTTTATTATGCAGCCAAGGCGTGGCTTCCTAATGCCTTCTCCTTTGCCTTTGGAGCCGCCCTATTGCATTCCTCTGTCCGACTCTCTTTTATGTGCATCCTGGATATCTTCCAGCTGTGAGTCATCACTGTCCAACTCAGCCTCCCAGCACAGCTGTGTTTCAGCCTGGGCGCGAGTAGAGGGGCCAGGCTCCTTGTCAGACTGTAAGTCTTGGAGTTCATCAGAGCCTTCCTCTGACTCTGATGTCCCTCCAGGCCCCTCCTCCTCCTCCTCTGATTCCCCAGACTCAGATGCCCGGTCCACTGGCTGACAAGGAATCACAACAATGCGGTCATAAGTAACATTTTTCAAGACTGTCGTACTGTCATTAAATGGATGGCAATAAGTCAAGGACTGCCAGTATTCCTACAGGTAATCCTCGACTTACAACCATAACCGAGCCCAAATTTCTATTTCTAAGTGAGACACTTGTTAAGTGAGTTTTGCCCCATTTTCTTGCCACAGTCGTTAAGTGAATCATGGCAGCTATTATCTTAGTAACACAGTTGTTAAGTGAATTTGGGTTCCCCCTTGACTTTGCTTGTCAGAAGGTCGCAAAAGGGGATCACGTGATGCTGGGATGTTGCATCCCTCATAAATATGTGTCAGTTGCCCAGTGTCTGAATTTTGTTTGTGTGACCATGGGGACTCTGAAAGGTTGTAAGTGTGAAAAACGGTCATAAGTGCCATTGTAACTTCAAACAGTCACTAAATGAACTGCGGTAAGTCGAGGGCTACCTGTATGTAAAATAAAATAAATAGTAAAGCCAACAAATTGAATTATTTTCACTCTGTCACTTCTGCTTCCCTGTTATTGATTTTTGTGTCCTTTTCCTGCTGCCTTGACATTGCTAGTGTCGTTGTGTTAATCTAAAACTAATCTCTATGCAAGTTGGACTGTGGTGTCCATTACCCACGATCTGTTGCCTCTCTTGATTTAGGTAATGAAGGTTACAATCTAGTACATGTAAAACTAGACCAAGCTGGGAAAGTAGTCAGAAAACCAAAGAAAATCTTGTTCCTGAATGATTATAAACCTTGCCAATAATGGGGGAGTTGATTCTCCTGTGACCTCTTTTCCAAAATTAGAATAGTGGCCCTGCTCAGCTGAAATGCATGCAAAATATATGTGCTGGAGAAAATTTCTGCAAGCCCTGCAAGAGCAGGTTTGGACTATTTTCCAGAAAGCTTCCATCATTCATCATTCCCAGAATGCAGCTTCAGTTATAACGAGACATTTGGGCAAGCTGAGCCAGCAGGTGGAGCCTTCAGCCACAGGCACAGCAGATCAGGAGATGGAGATGGGTAAAACCTGAAAGTGAGAATTTGTGCCATTTCACTTCCTTTGCCATACCTTTGATTGCAAAATGAACACTTGCATTGTGGGGGAGGAGGGATGTCTCAGAATAATCCCCAGCAATAGGGATACTGACAAAAGCTGTTTTAATAGCAGTGTGACATCATATACAGTACATGAATATGTTCTGACTCATTCCTCCCTAAGAGGGTAAGATCAGTTCACCTTATACAGGATTGGAAAATAACTTTGGCAGCTTCTATCACCATGGTCTAATACTTAATAAAGGGCATTATCTATCACTAGTTAGATTCATTCTTTATACCATGATGTCCCAGGAGAACCAGGGGCCTTTTGGGATCCCTCAACACAATTGAGGGCTGCATAACCATCTCATTTCAGAAATGACTGTAGAAAGGTATCAGGCATACATTTATCAGGGGGCATTTCTTATCAACTGAATGGGGGAAACCACATCTTTTTGATGGTCTGTCTTAAAACACCCTCTCCAGTTCCAGGTTGGCTTGAAAGACTAAGGAAATTTGCAGATACATAGTGTTGGACTTGTAAAGTTACCATGGCATGTAAGGATGACAGCTTTAATGGCAAGGAATTTAAAGTGACTATTTGAAATAGCCATTCCCTTGATTTTTCAGCTACAAGTGGAAATTGCAGGCATATTTGACTGTCATTCTTAATAGTAATAGTAGCAAATGTAGACTTAACCATTGATAGTTACAGGCATATTGAATGAGTTAAGATGAGACGGTTATGTTTCACAATGAGAAGTGATAATACCCCACTGGTGAGGCCACACTTGGAACACTGCATCCGTTTCTGGTCACCATAATATAAAAAAAATGTTGAGACTCTGCAAAGTGTGCAGAAAAGATCATAAAGGATCCGGAGACTAAATCGTATGATGAATGGTTGAGGGAGCTAGTTGTGTCTAGCCTATCAATCAAAAGGGTTAGGGGAGACATGATAACTGTCTTCCGGTACTTGAAGGACTATCACAGAGAAGAGAGGATTGACTTATTCTCTAAGGCACCTAAGGGCAGGATAAGAAGTAATGGGTGGGAGATTGTTAAAGGAAATCCATCCTAGAAGAAAGGAGAAATTTTCTGGCAGTGAGAATAATTGATCATTGGAATAGCTGGCCTTCTGGAGTTCTGGGTATTCCATCACTGGAAGTTTTCTAAAATAGACTGGAAACCACTTGACTGGAATGGTATAAGGCTTCTGCCTTGAGCAGGGGGGTGGACTAGAAGACCTCAGAGGTCCCTTTCATGATTCCATGATTTTATGTTTGCCCTTTTAAAGTTAATGTTAATGGTTGGCTGTTGTATAACTAGTTTATGCTGTACTTGTTACTATTTATTTTCCTAGGTGTTAAATAACCAAGAACAGTGTGAAAAATAATTGACATGGAGGTTGAAAAAATCTAGTATATAGTTAATTAGCAATCCTACCTTTTTTTTTACAATGTGAATAGTTAAGATCCAAAAATGATTAGGAAAATTGCGGTGATAATATAGCAGATCTTAAGTGAATTCCATTTGCAGTCCACTTCTCTAATTGCTCAGTAGACTCTTCATATTGTCTGGAACATCTAAAACTACACTGTATATTGGGGACAGAACAGTAGAATGGAGAAGAGTGGTCCTTAATGAGAGTAAAACATCAAAGTCCCCCAAAACTTCAAAGCCAAAGAAATAAACAGGATATATAGAGATATTTCTAAAAGCCTTCACTTTAATTACATGCAGCAAGATCAGGCTTTTATGGCAGCCAGATATTCATTACTCTATTTATGTAAAAATTGTTCAGGATGTATATCCAACCTACCTCATGATAAGACAAGTTTTGCCTAAGAGTGTAAGTTCATACTAAGAGCTGGCATTTCTGGATCATAGATTATTCTAGAAAGAAAAAGAGAGGCATGCATGTCTTGATCAGACTTGCTAAAAAGACATAATAGAAAAGGTGGGAGGGGAGGAAACCAGTGCAACTCCAAAAGATGTATAATTTTTTTCCATCATTTTTCATCTCCCCAGTGGATTTCTTTTCTGGGGACTGAATCCTACAGGTACACTAAATGTGGAAGGGTCTGCTAGGACAGGGCTTTTCAACCTTTTCACCCATTGTACCACTTTTAGAATATGGCAATATCCGAGTATCACCAGTTGCCTAGCAAGGTGTCAAAAACTTGATGACCCCCCCCAAAAAAGGGAAAAAGTGATAAAGTATAGGTAGTCCTCGACTTACAACAGTTCTCTTAGTGATTGTTTGAAGTTACAATGGCACTGAAAAAAGTGCCCCCCAAGGCACAGCCGAGCAGGACACCTGCCTGCCCACCCAGCGACGCTCTTCCTCCTGTCCGAGGTTTTCATTGTTATGAGCATTTCTGTTGAGGATTGGCAGTGGGGTGGGGTGGGGGTGTTTGGTTTTTATTCCCCCCATCTGCTGGGTGGTTGCAGCAGGTTTTGGTCACTTCACATGATCCTGGGACACTGTGGCCATCATAAATATGAATCAGTTGCCAAGCATCTGAATGTAAATCACAAGATCCTGGAAATGCTGCAACTTTCCAGCTGATCGGCGTTTCTTCTGGGCTCAGCAGAAGCGCCAGGATCAGTGCCAAGCTCCAGCTGGAGCCTGGCGCTGATCCTGGCACTTCTGCTGAGCCCTGACAGTCCCGAAGAAGCTCTGATCCTGGCGCTTCCGCTGAGCCCTGCAGCTCCGGCCATCTCTCGCTCAGGCTTGTGCGGTGCTGCCACCGGTTCAGTTCATTCCCCTTCCCCCGCTACCACTTTTCTAGGATGGCCGCGTACCATCTGCCAGGTGCCAATGTACCACAGGTGGTACCCCGTACCACTGGTTGAAAAGCCCTGTGCTAGGAAAATGCATTATCAGTGGAAGGTTTAAATGGTTCCATCTCTTAACCATGGTTCTGCCCCTACCAGCAATTTGCTTCCCCTGCATTCATCAGAAGCAGATAGTATTAGACCAGCATCCATCATGGCCTTCTCATTAGTAGTTGACACAACCTAGCGTTAAAGTTTCTTTTGGAACTTGACAGTCTAGCAGCGAGTCTTCCGGGTTGGGGAACTGAAGTGCTGGCTTCAGAAGCTAAGAACTCTTGCTTTTTTAAATGTTGTTTGATTACATAAAAATTAATTGTATGTATCCTGCTAACCATTTGTGGTATGTGTATGTGCATAGAACTGAGAAGTTGAGCTTTACTACATTTCCATGTTAAAATTCCTGATCATTGAAGTTTGCCTGAGATTACCAGCTGATTGTGCTAAGTTTCCTATCTTCTATATTGGTGCAAATAAACTAAAATGTAAATTTAAAAGTGATAATTTTGTGGACCGATATGTACAGAGTGTTTATATATTTAACAAGTGTATTGCACTATTTAATAATTCCCCAGGAGTCTTGTTAACAGATCAAGGCTGACACCCTGATCAAAAACTCTGAATGCTTTGTGGATCCACGATTAATGCTGCTGTGTTGAAATGGGAATACAATCTGGCATCCTATTGAATGCAACAATCTGGTCAAATTATGTTATTTCAAGTGCATCAGTATACATGTTGGCATTATCTCTTGCAGCAACAGTGTGGTAGAATGAATTTGGAATATAGCATGAAAGTTGTCTTAGCTCCTTGTTTCATTATAATAGTACTGAGGAACTTTAACTTGTTTTTTCCAGGAGTTGGGAGAGGTTATTTTGTGAGGGTTGCTTATTTTGTTCATATTAAAGAGGTTATCGTTAATCATTGATGTTTGTCAATTTTATATATTCTGACCTGTTCATGAGATACAGAACATGACATAATCATGATATTATAGACCAGTTACACTGAAAATAATTTCAGCTGTAATTATCCCTCTCCATTTAACTTCCCATTTTATTACAGCATTCCTCTCTTTCATTTGCCATGCTGCTTGCTTTGAGGCTCCAAAGCTTTTCTAAGACATCTGTGGGCACGAAGCAAACCCATGGTGCCATAGCATTTCTGATAACCAATAGTTCACCTGACTTATTGCAGTGAAACACTACTGACTTATTTAGGCTTATCTTAGGCTTTTTCAAGGATGAATCAGCAATAATGTCTCATGTTCCTCATCCCTTTATAAAACCCTTATGTATAGCTGACATCCTTCTTTCTGTGTAAGGCTTTAATCTGTGTTGGATGATCCTAAGCATTAATTTTCTAGCATGTAAAACTAAGGATATTGTACTGTAGCTTGCATATTCTGTTAAATTTACTTCCGTTGGAATTGGAAACTACATTGATCTCTTCAAATCTATTGGCTAGTATGTCATTCTCCAGGTTTGCTCACATAGCTTGGTTCAAATCTTGTTTCCATTCATTGCTTGCTGTATTTATATGGACATTTCATCCATTTCTGTAATCTACTTAGTAATGATCAGAATGCTGATTTAATTTCATCTTCTTGTACACAAAGTTCTTGTAAGGAGAGAATGTTTTCTAAGGTTTCCTAGATGCTGACATTTCTGTTGTACAGTAATTTCAGTATACTGCTTCCATCTTTGTTTGACCTTGTTTGAATTGGTTATTTTGAGTGCATTGGTCATACCATACCTTCTCAGTTCCGAAATCTTTTGGAAGACCTTCCTCTTTTTCCCTGTTTCCATCTTCAGGGTCTTTACATATGTTGTTGTAATACTGCCTCTGAAATTCTTTGCTGAGTTCCTTCCTGAAATCTTTGTCTTTCTTGTCATTGGCTTCTCTTCTCTTCTTGGCAATTTCTAATATCCAGTTAACTTTCTTCTGTTTCTTGATCTTTGGCACTTTTTACATTCATTCTTAACAATGTATTTAAGTTCATGCCACATTTTTTCTGGTTTCCAGTCAATGAGATTCAGGACTTTAAAATTGATGCTATTTGTGAAAATGGTTGGCATATGCTCAAGATCATATGCTGGAAACTGATTGCATATTTCTTCACTTTACCTTAACTTGGAACTAGCATATGAGCAATTTGTCAATGAGATTCGGGACTTTAAAATTGATGCTATCCATGATCATATGCTGGAAACATTGCATATTTCTTTTACTTTACCTTAACTTGGAACTAGCATATGAGCAATTTGTAATCCAGCCACCCCTGGCCAAGTCTTTGCTGTTGCAGCTAAGTAGCTGTTCCATCTCCTACCTATAATATAGTCAGTTTTATTTCTGTGTACTCCATCTGGTGATGTCCATGTATAAAAATGTCATTTCAATTGTTTGAAGACCATGTTAGCAATGAAGATTGGCAGAAACTGATAAATTATTCTGCTTTGTTTTGGCTTCCTAAGCTATGCATCCCAGCAACATTTTCCTCCCTAATAATTCCTACTTTGGCGTTCCAGTCTCCATTCCAAACAGCACCTCTTGCTACATGTTCTGTCAATTTCAAATTAAACTTGATAATAAAACTCATCACCTTCTCTTCTGCATCAGTGGTAAGAGCATAAACATAGGTAATAGTCACATTAAAGGATTGCCCACAAATTCTAATTTATATTATTCAGTCATTGATTGCATTGCAGCCAGGTACTGATCTTGCTATATCCTTCCTAACTATGAAAGCACTATTATTCTTTCTTTGTTTCTCATGTCCTGAATAGTAAACAGTGATCTTTTGATAGAAAATGTCCAATTTCAGTCCACCTCAATTCAATGATGCATAAGATGTCAATGTTTTGTCAATTCATTTTTCGCTGTGTTGAACTTTTCCACATTCAAATTTATTATGTTCCATGTTTCCACTGTAATTCTGTCTTTGCAGTCTCAGCTTTCATTTTTCTACATGACAACATTAGCAACCAGAAATCCCAAAGGTTTAAGATAGAAATGTTATGAACACTGTTGATATTCTGGAAGATCCATAGTTCTTCCTCAGCAATACAGTGAGTGCTGTTTGAACTGAGGTGGTCATTGTCTGGCACTATATCAATAATTTTGTGTTTTCTATCCCTGTGATTTTCTTGGTAAACTATTTGACTGCTTTACCATTGCCTTCTTCTGCTTTATATGAAGAGATTCCTTTTCCCATTCTCACTAAACTGACCTTCCATCTTCAGCATCTTCTTATGTGACTGTTGCCGCTATGAAATTGCCTACTGGGTTTAGCTAGGTAGCTGGAATGACCTTCACACTTGGGAGATCCTATTGGGATTATACACTCTAGGCATACATGGCTGGTATTCACCCATGTCTCTTAGGAATACACACACACACACACACACAAACACACACACACACACACCACAATGAGGTGACATAGCAGGATTTGGGAGGAAGAGAGGGAATGATGTCTTCAACAAAACATTTGGTGCAGATTGCTTTTCGTCATTGTTTCATTTGCCAACCAGGTTTTCTTTTCATCGCTTCTAGAGACATCCAGCAGTAGCTAAGTGACATTCTGAACATGGTCAGACTTCATTGTCGTTTTGCATGAAGCCTTTGTCTGCCTTTAGCTCAGCTGGAAGAGTTTCCCCAGCATGTTGTTTTTCAGTTGTCTTGTTTTCTAGTAGCCTTATTTTGGCTGTTCAGATAGCTGTGACAATATAGCATCCATTGACAATATAGCATTGACAATATAGCTGTGACAATATAGCATCCATTGACAATATAGCATCCATTTCACATATCATATTGTCAGTACTACCTGTGATGCAATTTGGACATCTAGGATTATTATTATTATTATTATTATTATTATTATTATTATTATTATTATTATTATTATTATTATTATTATTATTATTATTATTATTATGGATCATCGCACAGTCAGCCAGATGTTCAGACTGGATTTGGCATTTTGTCTACCTATCGAGTCCTTTCCCAGTACCTGGGATAGGCAGATGTGGATGTTTGATGGTATTACAG